>NC_142802.1:38712598-38917598 GCF_049724085.1 Artemia sp. Qi Xiang Cuo
CTTTTTTTATGCTGTTTCTTCTTCTCAAGTTCGGAATAAAAGTGGAAATACACCAAGTTTTCTGTTTCAAAGCCCCATTTAAAGCTGCTGCAGTTCTATAAATGTCAAGGTTTTGGTCAATGTGCAAAACGGTGTCAGAAGGACTCGAAATGCAGCAAGTGTGCCAATGAGCATAGGTACTCCAAGTGCACCTCAGATATGCTCAAATACGCCAGCTGCAGAACCAACCATGCAAGTAGCAGCTTTCGGTGCCCGAACCTGAAAAAAGCACCTCGTGCTACAACTCCAGAAGAAGCTGCACCAAAGACCTCAAATCATAAACCGGTTTGACAAATGGTGAAATACGTGTATTCTGTCAAAACATAAACAGTGCTAGAGAAAAATTAGACATACTTCAAATAGCTTATGGGGCTTTTGATATGGTTTGTGTTAATGAGCATCTGCTTAATGACGATAATAGTACAAGACTGGTTACTTCTTTTGATCATCAGTTTTTTATCTGCCCAGGTAAAAGTACTGGGAGTTGACCCTCGGAGGGCTTAATGATAGCTGTTAGAAATAAGTATAAATGAAATCTGTTTGAGTCTAGTGATTTATGTCTTGTGGTAGAATGTGGTGGTTTAATTGCTGTTTGTGTTTATATGTCTACAAATTATAGAAATGACCGATCGAGTCAGAAGTTAGCGTCTGCTTGCTCGTCATTGTCAAAACTACTTGAAAGAGCAGCTCTTACCCGTAAAGCTTTTGCAAAATTTCTAATGTCTACAGGAATATAGATCATTTTCCTGTGTATATAACAGTGGTAGCACTTCTAAGTTCGATTTTGTGTTTACTGATATGGGGGATCTCCAGCGGCAGATAGTTAAAGTTTCTGACGACTTTCTTTTAAGTTACCATTCACATCTTGAGTTTCATCTACAACTGGGTTCTTTTGAGACGTGTGCTCCTTTTAGACCCAAGTAGTTCACTAAACAGAACTGGAGTCGTGTTGATATATGACTGGCTTTTCGATTTGAACTATTATTTGCTAGAACTGGTACATAGTATGAAAACGGCTGCATGCGTTGCAGCTCCGTCGGAAACAATAAAGCTGAATACCCGTAAGAGAGGCTGGTCAGATTTTCCTGGTTTTAAGGTTGAAAAGTCTCGTCATGTGTTCTGGAAACAAATTTGGGTTGATTGTGAAAGACCATGATCAGGATGGGTTTTCAAAATTATGAAGTTGAGTAAATACCAATATCAGAAGAAGATGAAATCTTGGAAAAGAACTTGGGTTAAAGAGCTATAGCGGGAAACGGAAAATAATCCTCATCAGCTACGGCGAGAAGTGTCTAAACTTATCTGTTCTTCCTCGTTCTCGCCCAATACCATTGAAATAAATAGATGGTTTGAACATTTTTTTAAAATTTTTGCGGCTGATCCTCCATCATTAGAAAGTAATTTCCGGGACATTCTGATGCAGCATTTTGATGAAATAAACCGATACAGTAACTGGCTTACTATTACCCCGTCGTGTGTTGAATATTTTGTTCGTCCTCTTCCTTGAAAATTGCCTGGGGCAGATGGTATTCAGCTGGAACATCTGAAGTATGGTACCCGTAGACTGTTTAGTCACATAGCTTTATTGTTTCAAGCAGTAGTATTGCAAAAGTCTGTCCCACAAGGTTTATTTTAAGGGGTCGTTACTTGTATACATAAGAAGGGGAAAGATCCTAAAGATTGTTCTTCGAATAGGCCCATCACTATTTCTTCAGTTCTAGCAAAGTTACTGGAGAAGATACTGTGCACTATAGTGACAGTGCGAACAGATGTGGGTGACCATCAGTTCGGTTTCTGATCCGGCCTCGGTGTTCAGAATGCACATGCGATTTTTATCTCAATTGTTGAAAAGTTTAAAAAGCGAAAAACTCCGTCATTTGTCTGCGCAATAGACATATCTAAGGCGTTTGATTCTGTCCTACATTCACAAGCAGTCCTGTCACTGCTAAGGGCAGGAGTTGATCCCTTTGTTTGTAAATGTCTGTGGCAATGGTATTGAAAATCTCAAGTAAGAATTCGGTCTGCAGGACAGCTTTCTGGACCTATAGCGATACGTAGAGATGTTAAACAAGGCTCAGTAATCAGCCCTATGATATTTAACTATGCATTGCGTTCTGTGACAAAATCGATAGAATAATTTTTGATAGGAGATGGAATTGATGCTATTAATGCCATTTCGTCTGCACTCGGAGATATTGAGCTAACAATAGAGCCGTCGAAGACTGAATTCGTCGTTTTTAATGACGAAACACTGCCAAATCTTGTTATTGATGTTTGCGGGAAGACAGTTGTCCTAAAGGATACCTTTGAGTATCTCGGACACCGATATGGGAATTCTATCAAAGCTACTAAAGATCTAGTTATTGTGGCACTTAAAGAAAAAACTGCGGAAAACTTATGGTATCTTAGCACGTACTAAAGACCAATTTGACAAAATCCCGCTCAGTCGACTCTGTAACGCCATTTTCGTGCCACATGTCCCTTTTAACCCGTTTATGGAATTGCTTTAGTAAAACCAAACTTAAAAATTCAAATTTTTTTCGGTATTGCAAATAATATGGTATTGCCATATGGGAATTATTGGGAATTCCCGTATGGTCCAGACACTCTTATGTCTCTCAGAGATACCATATTTTTGAGATAAGTAAGAAATTGGATGAGTTGTCTACCCGTTTCAAAAGCCGATATAGAATAATGCACAACTTTCCATTTGGCTAGTCTTGTGCAGTAGAATCGTGATTTTGATTTCGTTTGTTTCTCTCTCTTCCATAGTTATCGCTGTTTAATTTTGTTTTATAGTGTCGTGTGATTTTTTTGTTCTTTTTCTTTCGTTTTATAAATACTCCGAGCATTTATACTGCATTTGTATAAAGGGTTGAAATTATATTATTATTATTATTAAAAAAATCTTTGCTGGGCCATTAAGGCTGAGAGAAAGGGGGTCATTCCAGATAGTATGTATAATAAGACCTATATCACACTATTATATCATAGGCAGCGCGGTAGCGCTGCCTAATTAAAGAACGATGTGGGCACAATGTGTTTTTTTTCCATACCCGGGCACTTTGTGTGGAAGGAGTTGTCGTAGAAAGTTCGAAAAGGTCTCATTTGATTGGAAATTGGAGTGGCTAGTGCCCTTTTTAATAGTCGAAAGTGATTGGAGGGCAACTAACCCCCCCCCCCTACGCCCATTTTTCCCCCAAACCCATCAAATCAAAATTTTGAGATAGCCATTTTGTTCAGCATAGTTGACTTCCAGTGAGAAAATATATTTTTGAGGAGGACACTCCCCCACAACCCTCAGGGTAAGGGTTATAGGTTATGTCCTGGGGGCATATATGGTTTTCATAGAAGGCGTTGTCGTAGAAACTTCAAAACAGGCTCACTCGATTGGAAATTCAAAGGGCTAGTACCCTTATTAATAGTCGAAAGGGATTGGAAGGCAACTAGCCCCCCCCCCCCTAAACGCCCACCTTTTCCCCAGACACATCCAATCAAAATTTTGAGATAGCAATTTTGTTCAGTTTACTTGATTTCCAGATAGAAAATATGTTTTTGAGAAGGACACTCCCCCACAACCCTCAGGGTAAGGGTTTTAAGTTATACCTTGAGGGCATATAAGTCGTAGAAACTTAAAATAGGCTCATTCGATTGGAAATTCGAAGAGCTATTACCCTTTTTAAAAGTCAAAAATGATTGGAGGGCAACAAGCCCCCCCGCCGCCCATCATTTCCCCAAGCACATCCAATCAAAATTTTGAGATAACCATTTTGTTCAGTGTAGTTGATTTCCAGATAGAAAATATGTTTTTGAGGAGGACACTCCCCCACAGCCCTTTGGACAAGGATTTTAAGTTATGCCCTGGGGGCATATAAGGTTTTTAAAGAAGGTGTTGTCGCAGAAGCTTCAAAAAAAGCTCATTCGATTGGAAATTCAGTAGAAGTGGGGGTGCTACTCCGGAACGAACTCCTTATATGGGCATAGAATACGGAACGAACTCCTTATATGGGCAAAGAGTCATTAGGGAGAACACGTGGTAATGTCAGTCCCGTACGTACACCAAATATGGGCACAGAGTCATTAGGGAGAACACGTGGTTAATGGGGTCAATGACCTAAATTGATTGCGTAATCAAAGTGTGTCAACAACAACAACCTTGACATTCGCTGAGAGCGTGCCAAAAACAACAACAACAGCATCGACCTTGACATTCGCTGAGAGCGTGCACTTACAACAACAACAACATCGACCTTGGAACACCTGTGCTGTCGACCTCAATTCACCTATCGTGAATCAATAATTCCCCTTAGAAACAACAAATTAATTCCCCTTTTATGACAGATCAATCAATCACTGACATCATCAGTCAGACTTTAAAAATTTTCGCCTAGAAACGATTCTCCAGGAATAGATCCAAGTCATTAATGTCATTGCCTCGGAAACAACTCTTTTGGTCGAACTCCAAAGGATATTAATAACAAAAGGCCATGGAAACAATTCTCCAAGAAACATCTTAGCGATGAATTGTTTTAGCGCGGGAATCAGGTTTCTTATTAATTTGAAATGCATTAGCGCAGAGATGCCAAAAACAAAAGGAACACGCTGAAATTACGGTTTGGGATTATTTGGGCGAAACTGTTTTAGACAGGTTATGGAACTATTTCGGCGAAACGGTTAGAGACATTTTAAAAGATGATTTTTGAAGAGATTTTAGAAGAGAATTTAATGGTGAAACTCTGTGGTCGTTATAATACACAAGTTTCATTTGAACAGTGTTGTGAGGTCCTCTAACCCAACCCCAAAGAGTCCTCATACCCCCCCCCAACCCCCAAGGAAGCCCCACGGTCCGCAAAGGCCCCCCAAGCTCCCAAAGGGCCACCGGCGCCCCCAAAGGCCAACCCAGACCCCCAAAGGCCATCCCCGGGCCCCCCAAAGGCCCATCGAGCTCCCAAAGTACCAACGGGGTCCCACAGGCCCTTCACCAGTCCCCAAATGTCCCCCAGGCCCCTAACTGCCCCCCGGACCCCCAAAGGCCCTCCATGTGCCCCAAAGGCCCTCCCTGTGCCCCAAAGGCCCTCCCCCGGCCCCCAAAGGTCCCACGGACCAGAGAAGCGCCACCAGGATGCGCCGTGGGCCAGAAAAGCACCTCAGGATGTGCCGCAGGGATGCGCCACGGGTCAGGAACGCACTGCGGGGGATGCACCACAGAGAGGCACCGCTGGAACGCGCCGCAGGAGGCGCCGCAGGGATGCGCCGCAAAAAAAGTACACTCAAAAGTAAAAATTTCGACATGGTATCCCCCCCCCGCCCGCCTCTGACCCCCAACGGCCCTACCCTGGGCCCCTAAGGTCCACCCGAGCTCCCAAAGAACCACCGACCCTCAAGGGGCCCAAATACCCACAAACGCACTCCCCGAGCACCCGGCGGTCGTTGAGGGGGGGTGTCTGAAACCTATGATTTGGGATGTGTAGTTTGCTACTTCAGGCTTTTTTGAGCTAAGGTTTCATAGTATTTCATAGGTGAATGTTGTCTGAAACCAATAGTTTGGGATGAGTAGTTTGCTTTTTCAGGCTTTTATGAGCTAGGTTTCTTAGCCTTTCGTTGGTGTGTGTTGACTGAAACTTATGATTTGGGATATTTAGTTTGCTATTTTTGACTGTTCTGAGTTGGATTTCTTAGTCTTTCATAGGTGTGTGGTGTATGAAACCTATGATTTGGGATGTGTAGTTTACTATTTTTGACTTTTCTGAGCTGGATTTCTTAGCCATTCATAGGTATGCGTTGTCAGAAAATTATGATTTGGGATGTATAGTTTGCTATTTCAGGCTTTTCTGAGCTAAGGTTTTCTAGTATTTCGTAGGTGAATGTTGTCTGAAACCAATAGTTTGGGATGAGTAGTTTGCTATTTTTGACTTTTTCTGAGCTAGGTTTCTTAGTCTTTCGTTGGTGTGTGTTGACTGAAACCGATGATTTGGGATATGTAGTTTGCTATTTTTGACTTTTCTGAGCTGGATTTCTTAGTCTTTCATAGGTGTGTGTTGTCTGAAACATATGATTTGGGATGGGTTGATTGCTACTTTTTACTTTTATGAACTGGATTTCTTAGCCTTTCATAGGTGGTTGTTGTCTGAAACCTATATTTTGGGATGACTAGGTTGGTATTTTTGACTTTTCTGAGCTAGGTTTCTTTGCCGTTCATAGGTGAGTGTTGTCTGAAACCTATGATTTGGGATATGTAATTTGCTATTTCCGACTTTTCATAACCGGATTTCTTAGTCTTTCGTAGGTGTGTGGTGTCTGAAACCTATGATTTGGGATGTGTGGGTTGCTATTTTTTTGACTTTTCTGAGCTGGATTTCTTAGCCATTCGTAGGTGTGTGTTGACTGAAACTTATGATTTGGGATGGTTAATTTGCTATTTTTGACTTTTCTGAG
The DNA here is from genome assembly GCF_049724085.1 of Artemia sp. Qi Xiang Cuo. NCBI lineage: Eukaryota > Metazoa > Arthropoda > Branchiopoda > Anostraca > Artemiidae > Artemia > Artemia sp. Qi Xiang Cuo. The sequence continues at coordinate 38,719,073 of NC_142802.1, forward strand.
CTAGATTTCTTAGCCTATCATATGTGTGTCCTTTCAGAAAATTATCATTTGGGAGGTGTAGTTTGCTTTTTGGACTTTTCAGAGCTAGGATTCTTAGTCACTCATAGGTATTTGTTGTCTGAAACTTCGAGTGTGGGATGAGTAGTTGGCTATTTCAGACTTTTCTGAGCTAAGGTTTCTTAGTATTACGTAGGTGAATGCTGTCTGAAGCTTATGATTTGCGGTATGTAAATTACTATTTCGAGCTTTTCTGAGTTGGATTTCTTAGTCTTTCATAGGTGTATAGTGTCTGAAACCTATGATTTGGGATGTGTAGTTTGCTATTTTCGACCTTTCTGAGCTAGTTTTCTTAGAATTTCATAGGTTTGTTTTGTCAGAACAGTATGTTTTGGGATGTGTAGTTTGCTATTTCAGGCTTTTCTGAGCTAAGGTTTCCTAGTATTTCGTAGGTGATTGGTGTCTGAAAGCTATAGTTTGGGATGAGTAGTTTGCGATTTTGGACCTTTCTGAGATAGGTTTCTTATCCTTTTATGGGTGTGTGTTGTCTGAAACCTATGATTTGGGATGTGTAGTTTGCTATTTTTGGCTTTTCTGAGCTGGATTTCTTAGTCTTTCATAGGTGTGTGTTGTCCGAAACCTCTGATTTGGGGTAGGTGGATTGCTATTTTTGACTTTTCTGAGCTAGATTTCTTAGCCTTTCATAGGTGTTTGTTGTCTGAAACCTATAGTTTGGGATGACTAGTTTGCTATTTTTGACTTTTCTGAGCTAGGATTCTTAGTCCGTCATAGGTGTTTGTTGTCTGAAACCTATGATTTGGGATTTGTAATTTGCTATTTCAGACTTTTCATAACCTGATTTCTTAGTCCTTCGTAGGTGTGTGGTGTCTGAAACCTATGATTTGGGGGTGTGTGGGTTGATATTTTTTGACTTTTTTGAGCAGGATTTCATAGCCATTCGTAGGTGTGTGTTGACTGAAACCTATGATTTGGGATGGTTAATTTGATATTTTTGACTTTTCTGAGCTAGATTTCTTAGCCTTTTATAGATGTGTCCTTTCAGAAAATTATGATTTGGGAGGTATAGTTTGCTTTTTGGACTTTTCAGAGCTAGGATTCTTAGTCACTCATAGGTGTTTGTTGTCTGAAACTTCGAGTTTGGGGTGAGTAGTTGGCTATTTCAGACTTTTCTGAGCTAAGGTTTCTTAGTATTTCATAGGTGAATGCTGTCTGAAACTTATGATTTGGGATATAGTATTTTGTAGGTGAATGATGTCTGAAACTTATGATATGGGATATGTAAATTACTATTTCGGGCTTTTCTGAGTTGGATTTCTTAGTCTTTCATAGGTGTGTGATGTCTGAAACCTATGATTTTGGGTGTGTAGTTTGCTATTTTTAACTTTTCTGAGCTAGGTTTCTTAGCCTTTCATAGGTATGTGTTGTTAGAAAATTATGATTTGGGATGTGTAGTTTGCTATTTCAGGCTTTTCTGAGCTATGGTTTTCTAGTATTTCGTAGGTGAATGTTGTCTGAAACCAATAGTTTGGGATAAGTAGTTTGCTATTTTTGACTTTTCTGAGCTAGGTTTCTTAGTCTTTCGTTGGTGTGTGTTGACTGAAACCTATGATTTGGGATATTTAGTTTGCTATTTTTGACTTTTCTGAGCTGGATTTATTAGCCTTTCATAGGTGTGTGTTGACTGAAACCTATGATTGGGATGAGTGGTTTGCTATTTTTGTCTTTTCTGAGCTAGATTTCTTAGCCATTCGTAGGTGTGTGTTGACTGAAACTTATGATTTGGGATGGTTAATTTGCTATTTTTGACTTTTCTGAGCTAGATTTCTTAGCCTATCATATGTGTGTCCTTTCAGAAAATTATGATTTGGGAGGGGTAGTTTGCTTTTTGGACTTTTCAGAGCTAGGATTCTTAGTCACTCATAGGTGTTTATTGTCTGAAACTTCGAGTTTGGGATGAGTAGTTGGCTATTTCAGACTTTTCTGAGCTAAGGTTTCTTAGTATTACGTAGGTGAATGCTGTCTAAAACATATGATTTGGGATATGTAAATTACTATTTTGGGCTTTTCTTAGTTGGATTTCATAGTCTTTTCATAGGTGTATAGTTTCTGAAACCCATGATTTGGGGTGTATAGTTTGCTATTTTTGACTTTTCTGAGTTAGGTTTCTTAGCATTTCATAGGTATGTGTTGTCAGAACAATATGATTTGGGATGTGTAGTTTGCTATTTCAGGCCTTTCTGAGCTAAGGTTTTCTAGTATATCGTAGGTGAATGTTGTCTGAAACCAATAGTTTGGGATGAGAAGTTTGCTATTTTTGACTTTTCTGAGCTAGGTTTCTTAGTCTTTCGTTGGTGTGTGTTGACTGAAACCTATGATTTGGGATATGTAGTTTGCTATTTTTGACTTTTCTGAGTTGGATTTCTTAGTCTTTCGTTGGTGTGTGTTGTCTGAAACCTATGATTTGGGATGTGTGGATTGCTACTTTTGACTTTTCTGAGCTGGATTTCTTAGCCTTTCATAGGTGATTGTTGTCTGAAACCTATAGTTTGGGATGACTAGTTTGCTAGTTTTGACTTTTCTGAGCTAGATTCTTAGTCCATCATAGGTGTTTGTTGTCTGAAACCTATGATTTGGGATATGTAATTTGCTATTTCAGACTTTTCATAACCGGATTTCTTAGTCTTTCGTAGGTGTGTGATGTCTGAAACCTATGATTTGGGGGTGTGTGGGTTGATATTTTTTGACTTTTCTGAGCAGGATTTCATAGCCATTCGTAGGTGTGTGTTGACTGAAACCTATGATTTGGGATGGTTAATTTGCTATTTTCGACTTTTCGGAGCTAGGTTTCTTAGCCTTTCATAGGTATGTGTCCTTTCAGAAAATTATGATTTGGGAGGTATAGTTTGCTTTTTGGACTTTTCAGAGCTAGGATTCTTAGTCACTCATAGGTGTTTGTTGTCTGAAACTTCGAGTTTGGGATGAGTAGTTGGCTATTTCAGACTTTTCTGAGCTAAGGTTTCTTAGTATTCCGTAGGTGAATGCTGTCTGAAACTTATGATTTGGGATATAGTATTTCGTAGGTGAATGCTGTCTGAAACTTATGATATGGGATATGTAAATTACTATTTTGGGCTTTTCTGAGTTGGATTTCTTAGTCTTTCATAGGTGTGTGATGTCTGAAACCTATGATTTGGGATGTGTAGTTTGCTATTTTCGACTTTTCTGAGCTAGGTTTCTTAGCCTTTCATAGGTATGTGTTGTCAGAAAATTATGATTTGGGATGTATAGTTTGCTATTTAATGCTTGGCTTCTAATTTTTGTTATAGAATTTCGTTTGTGTCTTTTTTATGTACCAATTTGTTTGGGTTGTTTTTTGTTGTATTTTCGTATTTTGTGAGCTTGTTTTATTATTCTTTTGTTGGTGTGTGTTGAGTGAAACAGATGATTTGGGATATATAGTTTGCTATTTTTGACTTTTCTGAGCTGGACTTATTAGCCTTTCATAGGTGTGTGTTGACTGAAACCTATGATTGGGATGAGTGGTTTGCTATTTTTGTCTTTTCTGAGCTAGATTTCTTAGCCGTTCATACGTGTGTGTTGTCTGAAACTTATGATTTGGGATGTGTAGTTTGCTATTTGAACTTTTCAGAGCTATGATTCTTAGTCCGTCATAGGCGTTTGTTGTCTGAAACTTCTAGTTTGGGATGAGTAGTTTTACTATTTCAGGCTTTTCTGAGCTAAGGTTTCTTAGTCTTTCATAGGTGAATGTTGTCTGAAACCTTTGATTTTGGATATGTAAATTACTATTTCGGGCTTCTCTCAGGGGGATTTCTTAGTCTTTCATAGGTGTGTGTTGTCTGAAACCTATGATTTGGGGTGTGTGGATTGCTAATTTTGTAATTTCAGATCATAAATTATTAGACTTTAATAGGTGTTTGTTGTCTGAAACCTCTTTTTTGGGATGTCTTTTTTGATTTTTTTGACTTTTCTGAGATAGGTTTCTTAGACTTTCATAGGTGATTGTTGTCTGAAACCTATTATTTGCGATATGTAAATTACTATTTCGGGCTTTTCTAAGCTAGATTTCTTAGTCTTTCGTTGGTGTGTGTTGTCTGAAACCTATGATTTGTGATGGATGGATTGCTACTTTTGACTTTTCTGAGCTGGATTTCTTAGCCTTTCATAGGTGTTTGTTGTCTGAAACCTATAGTTTGGGATGACTAGTTTGCTATTTTTGACTTTTCTGAGCTAGGTTTCTTAGCCTTTCATAGGTGTGTCCTGTCAGAAAATTATGATTTGGGATATGTAAATTAATATTTAGTGCTTTTATGAGTTGTATTTCTTAGTCTTTCATAGGTATGTGTTGTCTGAAAACTATGATTTGGGATGTGTGTGTTGCTATTTTTTTACTTTTCCGAGCTGGATTTCTTAGCCGTTCATAGGTGAGTGCTGACTGAAAATTATGATTTGGGATGGTTAATTTGCTATTTCCGGCTTTTATTAGCTAGATTTCATAGCCTTTCATAGGTGTATGTTGTCAGAAAATTATGATTTGGGATGTGTAGTTTGCTATTTGAACTTTTCAGAGCTAGGATTCTTAGTCCATCATAGGTGTTTGTTGTCTGAAACCAATAGTTTGGGATGACTAGTTTGCTATTTCAGATTTTTCTGAGCTAGATTTCTTAGCCACTCATAGGAGTGTGTTGTCTGAAACTTATGATTTGGGATATGTAAATTACGTTTTCGGAATTTTCTGAGTTGGACACTTCTAAATTTTTCCACACACGAAAAATGACACACACACACGTCAAGACTTACACACACAAAAGCTTAGACACACACAAACTGACACACACACACACACAAAAACTGACACCCACACGGAAAAACTTACAACCACACGCAAAAATTTACATGCAAAAAAAAACTTACATTTAAACAATAACTTACACAAACACAAAAACTTACACACACTCACAAAAACTTACACACACACACACACAAAACTTACACACACACACACAAAACTTACAAACACACACACAAAAAATTACGCACACACACGAAATATTACGCACACACACACACACACACACATACACAAAAAACAAAGACATAAGCACACGAAAACTAAATAGCACATAAAAACAAACCAGCACACACAAACTTACACACACGCACAAAATCTTACACGCACGCATTTCCATGGATGCTCTTAGAATCTTGAGCTTCTCCAAGAAGAGCATCGGCACATTGCTTTGAGTTTTAACACTTATAAAATAGTTATTCTGCCATTTAACTATAAAGGAAATAGAAGTTCCATAAGTCTATCTGGCTATGAAGTTCCTTTTGGTTGTAGCCTTCCTTACCTGGGTATGCCTATTGGAGCAAATATAAAATAAACCAAACCAGGCACTGAAAAATTATGCTTGTAAGATTCGGGCTGCGTATGCATCCCTGGCTTCAAACAGTTCATGTCTGAGTAGAGTTCACCGTTCTGAGTTATATAATAGTCAACAGTTCCTCACCTACATGCTCTTCCTCATGTTTGGTCTTTTTTTAACTTTGGTAAGAGAAAGTAAGTTCATCGCCTTTAGTTTAAATTTGCAAAGTGTTTGATGGAAATGCAAACAGGGACCAAGTAACTTATCTGCAGAGAAAGTATCAATTGGTATAGCTAGCATTATTGTATTAATTGGTATAGATGAAAGTATCAATTGGTATAGATGGACCAAGTAACTTATCTGCAGAGAAAGTATCAATTGGTATAGCTAGCTAGCATTATTGAGAAGTGTATTTGTCAGGTTTCTACTGAATGTGTGGAGTTTTCCCATCTTTGGTCATTTCTCTTTGTCCTGTGTTCGTAGTTTGTTTTTCTTTCTGTTGTTTGTTTTTTATTTTTCTTGATTTTTACTCTGTCTACTCCCGCCGTTTACCCATGCCCCAGCCATTGAAACATTTGCCTCTCAATTACTTGGACTATCTGTCTTGGCTTTTCTCTGTCTACAATTAACCATGTCTTGATGCAACCTACCGTACTGCAAAATACTTGATAACTTCACTTCAAAATCAACAGACTGGGTCGCGGCCTCGGCCTCGACCGAGTCCGTGGGATGGGGTTTGCCTTTTACTAGGCTGCAGCTACTGCTTCAACCATGATTTAGAGTTTGTTCTTTACAATAATTACTTTTTTCTTTTTTCCCTTTTATCACCTATTTCATTACGTTGTTATATACTGACGGTTCTGAAGTTATAATTGTGATAGGTTTTACTTTTGACGTCATATATGGTTATAAACTACGGTTATGATATCGTTCGTCAACTTGTATAACGACAATATTGTTTTTTGAACAATGGATTACTTTTTTAAAGCGTTTTTTGTTAATTACAAAAGGCTTTAGATAGAGCAATTTACTTTAAAATGGACCCTTAAAAAGCCCTTTTTGATAACTATTTAGGGAACTATAGCGTTGCCTCTGATCTATATTCAGAGAAAATATAAATAAACGTCTAGTTAGATTCTGAAAATGCCTTACTTCTACCTTTTCATTAAATGGTGCCCGTTCTTAATCGTAAGTTCCCTATTTTTTGAATCAACAAGTTTTCTTCCTTGTGTCTTATGCTTGTTCTGCTTGGTATAATTTTGGAAATTTTATTTTTTCTTTATACTTTGTAGCAAGTTACTAATTGGTGACGTTTCATGCTTTGCCAGGATATATAGCTGTTTCAGTTACATAGCATCATATTCCCATGACCGAATGTTGTTAAAACCCTAAAAACATTGTTGCATTTTATATAAAACTATTCCTACGTGCTTTGGTAATTAATTAAACATAATATTAAAAATGAATTCCTTTTTCGGCTAAAAACTCTATCTTCGTATGAACGATGATGTATCTCCATTGCAAAAAAAGATGGCAGATTTGGGTGACTCTACTCCCTGATCCTCTGGGTTCCTTCTTTTATATATGCTTTGTCAATTAATCTTCATAGTATTATATTATCGTGTCAAAAGACAAGTGTTTCCGATTGAGTTTATGTCCAAAATTACATTTTAATTTGATATTGAAGTTACTATCGGCTAGAGAGCCGCCACAAGCACACTTGGGCTTGTAAAGCCGAAATCCAAGAAATGGATCTCAGAAAAAAACACTCAAGCTCTCTGCCGAGAAGAAATGGGTTACCAACAAGAAGTCCCCCATATACAAATTGCAGCGACAAGAATGTCACTAACAACCTAACTTAACCTAATCTAACCTAACCTAATCATACACCTAACTTTTTGCCTTTCTCTCACCTAACCTAAGCTAACCTAAGTGAAGCGTACGTGGGCTAACATAATATAACTTAAACTAAACTAACTGAATCTAGCCTAACCTAACCATCCTCAACGGAAAAGGTTAGGTTAACTTATCATGTTCGCTCAATATAAGTTAACCTAACCTAACTTAACCAGTGACTGTCCATCAGTCAGACGGGTAGGCTGCGACCACACGATTGAGCTCGTTAAGGTTAGTCGGTTTAACTGGTGGTCTAAAACCCTAATTCTGAGAGAGTTAATGTCCACTAGTCAGGCTGGTGGAATCAGACCCCACAATTGATTTAGCTGATATTCACAATTCGTCTTTGCGGGCTAAGACTCCAATTTTCCAACTTTTTTAGTTCCTGACAGAAATTAAGAAAGAACATCTAAAAAACAAGAGACTTTAGCAGCGGTTATGCAAAGCACCACCACACACAACTGATATATTCAAACGCTTTCATCTCCCAAGAGTAATTAAGAAATAAAAATTAACACTTATTAGAACGCCCCAGTGATTATGTCAGTGTGTACGTGGTTGTGTGTGTGTGTACTAGTTGGCGTGTGTGTGTGTCTATGTTCGTGTGTGTGTGTGTAAGTGTTCGTGTTTGTGTTCGTCTGCGTTCGTGCGTGTGTGTAAGTTTTTGTGAGTGTGCGTTGTTATGTGCATGTAAGTGTTTTTGTACATGTTATTTTTTGTGTGGGTGTAATTTTTTTGGTTTTGTTGTAAGTTTTTGTGTGTGTGTGTGTAAGCTTTTGTGTGTCTAAGATTTTGTGTGTTTAAATTTTTCGTGTGTGTGTGTAAGTTTTAGTGTGTGTGGGTGTGTTTATTGTTGTTTTTGCATTTATTTGTTCGTGTTCTTGTGTAAGTTTTTTTTTGATTGTTTTTGTTTATTTTTGATTTTGTGTTTGTGTGTGTGTGTGTGTGTAATTGTTTTTGGGTGTTTAAGTTTTTGTGTGTGTGTATGTTTGTGTGTGTTGTTTTATTTTTTTGTGTGTGTGTGTAATTTTGATTGTGCTTGTAATTTTTTGAGAGCATTTTAGTTTTGCGTTTTTGTGTTTTTTTTTGTGTTTGTGTGTTTGTAAGTTTTTGTGTGTCTAACCTTTTGTGCGTGTATGTTATTTTTTGTGTGTGTGTTTGTATGTTTTTGTTTTTTTTTGTGTGTGTGTGTAAGTTTTTGTGTGTGTGTGTGTGTGTAATTTTGTGTGTGTGTGTGTGTGTGTGTAATTTTGTTTGATTTTTTTTTTTTTCGAGTGTGTGTAATTTATCTTGTGTGTGTGTGTTAGTTTGTGTGTTTGTGTGTGCGTGTGTTTTTAAGTGTTATTGCGTGTGTGCGTGTGTTTTTTGTTTGTTTCTTTTTTTAGTTTTTTTTTGTGTGTGTGTGTGTGTGTGTGTGTGTGTGTGTGTATTTGTTTGTGTGTGTATTTGTTGGCGTTTTTGTGTTTTTTTTAGCTTTTTTTTTTGTGTGTTTTTGTTTTGTGTGTGTGTGTGTGTGTGTGTAATTTTTTTTATGAATGTTAGTCTTAGTGTGAATTTAAGTTTTCGTGTGCATGTGTAAGTTTGTGTGAGTGAGTGTGTTTTTGTGTGTTTAAGTTTTTTTGTGTGAGAAAGTTTTGGCATGTGTGTGTAAGTTTTCGTGTGTGTGTGTGTGTGTGTGTGTGAGTTTTGTGTTTTTTTGTGTGTTTGTGTGTGTGTTTATTTTTTTGTGTGCATGTAATTTTTTGTGTGGATGTAAGTTTTCGTGTGATTGTGTTAGTTTTTGTGTGTGTGTGTGTGTATGTTTTTGTGTGTGTAATTTTTTGCGTGTGTTTTTTATTTTTATTTTGTGTGTGTTTTTGTTTTCTTGTGTGTGTGTGTAAGTTTTTGTGTGTGTGTGTGTGTAAGTTTTTGTGTGTGTGTGTAAGTTTTTGTGTGTGTGTAAGTTTTTGCATGTGTGTGTAAGTTATCGTGTGTGTGTGTAATTTTTCATGTGTGTGTGTGTAATATTTTGTGTGTGTGCGTGTTTAAGTTGTCGTGTGTTTTTTTTTTATTTAGTGCGTGCGTTTTTTTTTTTGTGTGTGATTTTAAGTTTTGTGCGTTTTTGTTTTTTTTTGTGTTCAGTCTTTTTATATTTTGAATGTAATTTTTCGTTTGATTTTTTATGTTTTTTTTATGTATGTTTTTGTGTGTGTGTATTTGTGCATTAGTTTTAGTGTGTGTGTGTAAGTTTTTGTGTGTGTGTGTGTGTAAGTTTTTGTGCGAGTTTTTAAGTTTTAGTGTGTGTGTAAGTTTTTGTGTACATGTAAGTTTTTGTGTGCATGTAAGTTTTTGCGTGTGGGTGTAAGTTTTTGCGTGCGGGTGTAAGTTTTTGTGTGTGTGTGTGTGTAAGTTTTTGTGTGTCTAAGCTTTTGTGTGTGTAAGTTTTGACTTGTGTGTGTGTAAGATTTTGTGTGTGGAAAAATTTAGAAGTGTCCAACTCAGAAAAGCCCGAAAACGTAATTTACATATCCCAAATCCTAATTTTCAGACAACACACTCCTATGAGTGGCTAAGAAATCTAGCTCAGAAGAGCCTGAAATAGCAAACTACTCATTACAAACTATTGATTTCAGACAACAAACACGTGTGATGGACCAAGAATCCTAGCTCTGAAAAGTTCAAAAAGCAAACTACACATCCCAAATCATAATTTTCTGACAACACACACCAACGAATGCCTATGAAATCTAGCTTAGAAAAGCCGGAAATCGCAAATTAACCATCCCAAATCATAGGTTTCAGACAGCACTTACCTATGATCGGCTAAGAAATCCAGCTCATAAAAGTAAAAAAATAACAACCCACACATTCCAAATCATAGGTTCCAGACACCACCTAACTATGAAAGACTAAGAAATCTAACTCATAAAAGCCCGAAATAGTAATTTACATATCCCAAATCATAATTTTCTGAAAGGACACACCTATGAACGGCTAAGAAATATAGCTCAGAAAAGTCAAAAATAGCAAACTAGTCATCCCAAACTATAGGTTTTAGACAACAAACACCTATGAAAGTATAAGAAATTCAGCTCAAAACAGTCAAAAGTATCAATCCACCCATCACTAGTAATAGATTTCAGACAACACACAACAAAGAAAGACTAAGATATCTATCTTAGAAAAGACAAAAGAAGTAATTTAAATACCCCAAATCATATGTTTCAGACATCACTCACCTATGAACGGCTAAGAAACCTAGCTCAGAAAAGTCAAAAATAGCAAACTAGTCATCCCAAACTATAGGTTTCAGACAACCAACACCTATGAAAGGCTAAGAAATTCGGCTCAGAAAAGTCAAAAGTAGCAATCCACCCATCCCAAATCATAGGTTTCAGACAACACACACCTATGAAAGACTAAGAAATCCCACTCAGAAAAGCCCGAAATAGTAATTTACATATCCCAAATCATAGGTTTCAGACATCATTCACCTATGAAAGACTAAGAAACCTTAGCTCAGAAAAGCCTGAAATATCGAAACTACTCATCCCAAACTAGAAGTTTCAGACAACAAACGCCTATGACAGACTAAGAATCATAGCTCTGAAAAGTTCAAATAGCAAACTACACATCCCAAATCATAAGTTTCAGACAACACACACCTATGAACGGCTAAGAAATCTAGCTCAGAAAAGACAAAAATAGCAAACCACTCATCCCAATCTTAGGTTTCAGTCAACACACACCTATGAAAGGCAAATAAATGCAGTTCAGAAAAGTCAAATATAGCAAACTACATATCCCAAATCATAGGTTTCACTCTACACACCCCAATAACAGACTAAGAAACCTAGCTCAGAAAGGTCAAAAATAACAAAGTACTCATCCCAAACTACAGGTTTCAGACAACATTCACCCACAAAATCCTAGGAAACATTAGCTCAGAAAAGCCTGAAATAGTAAACTAAACTTCCCAAATCATAAGGTTCAGACAACACACACCTATGAACGGCTATGAAACCCAGCTCAGAAAAGTCAAAAATAGCAAACTACACATCCCAAATCATAGTTTTCTGAAAGGACACACATATGATAGGCTAAGAAATCTAGCTCAGAAAAGTCAAAAATAGCAAATTAACCACCCCAAATCATAGGTTTCAGTCAACACACACCTAAGAATGGCTATGAAATCCTCCTCAGAAAATTAAAAAAATAGCAACTCACACACCCCCGAATCAGAGGTTTCAGGCATCACACACCTACAAAAGACTAAGAAATCCGGTTATGAAAAGTCATAAATAGCAATTTACATATTCCAAATCATAGGTTTCAGACAACACTCACCTACGAACGTCTAAGAAAACTATCTCAGAAAAGTAAAAAATAACAAACTAGTCATCCCAAACTATAGTTTTATGACAACAAACAGCTATGAAAGGCTAAGAAATCCAGCTCAGAAAAGTCAAAAGTAGCAATCCACCCATCCCAAATCATAGGTTTCAGACAACACACACCTATGAAAAGACTAAGAAATCCATCTCAGAAAAGACAAAAATAGCAAACTACACATCTCAAATCAAAGGTTTCAGACAACACACATCAACAAAAGACTAAGCAACATAGCTCAGAAAAGTCAAAAATAGCAAAATACTCATCACAAACAATAGGTTTAAGACAACAATCACCTAAGAAATACTAGGCAAAATAAGCACAGAAAAGCAAGAAAAAGAAAACTACACATCCCAAATCATACTGTTCTGACAACACATACCTATGAAAGGCTAAGAAACCTAGCTCAGAAAAGTCGAAAATAGCAAACTACACATCCCAAATCTTAGGTTTCAGACACTACACACCTATGAAAGACTAAGAAATCCAACTCAGAAAAAACCGAAATAGTAATTTACATATCCCAAATCATAAGTTTCAGACAGCATTCACCTACGAAATACTAAGAAACCTTAGCTCAGAAAAGTCTGAAATATACAACTATTCATCCCAAACCCGAAGTTTCAGACAACAAACACATATGAGTGACTAAGAATACTAGCTCTGAAAAGTCCAAACAGCAAACTACACCTCCCAAATCATAATTTTCTGAAAGGACACACATATGATAGGCTAAGAAATCTAGCTCAGAAAAGTCAAAAATAGCAAATTAACAACCCCAAATCAGAGGTTTCAGTCAACACACACCTACGAAAGGCTAAGAAATCCAGCTCAGACAAGTTAATGAAATAGCAACCCACACATCCCAAATCATAGGTTTCAGACACCACACACCTACGAAAGACTAAGAAATCCGGTTATGAAAAGGCGGAAATAGCAAATTACATATCCCAAATCATAGGTTTCAGACAAGAGTCACCTATGAACGGCTAAGAAACCTAGCTCAGAAAAGTCAAAAATAGCAAACTAGTCACCCCAAACTATAGGTTTCAGACACCAAACACCTATGAAAGACTAAGAAATCCAGCTTAGAAAAGTCAAAAATAGCAAACTACATATCCCAAATCATCGGTTTCAGTCAACACACACCAACGAAAGACTAAGAAACCTAGCTCAGAAAAGTCAAAAATAGCAAACTACTCATACCAAACTAATGTTATCAGAAAACTTTCACATACTAAAGAATAGATAAACTGATCACATACTATACATAACTATATAAATATAAATCCAATAACATAATGTTCATACATCTAATTAATAATAAATTATACTAAAAAAATATAATAAAAGTATAAAGTATCAATCTACAAATCCAAAATAATCGGTTTCAGACACCACACAACTATGAAAGACTAAGAAATCCACCTCAGAAAAGTCAAAAATAGCAAACTAAATATCCCAAATCATATGTTTCAGTCAACACACACCAACGAAAGGCTAAGAAACCTAGCTCATAAAAGCCTGAAATAGCAAACTACTCCTCCCAAACTATTGGTTTCAGACAGCATTCACCTATGAAATTCTAGGAAACTTTAGCTCAGAAAAGCCTGACGTAGCAAACTACACATCCCACCTCAGAGGGTACTCGACCACCACATCAATGAAAGACGAGGTCGTGGGTAGCATCTGTGAGGGCCGGGGTTTGCCGGGAGGGCCGTGCGTCAGGTGGGAGCGCGGGGGAACCTTTGGAGACTTGGGTAGGGCCGTTGGGGTCTGAGGAGGGCGGGTGGGTGATCAACGTTCGAAATTTTTACTGTTTAGTTGACTTTTTTTGCGACGCATCCCTGCGGCGCATCCTGCGGCGCTTTCCTGCGGTGCCTCCCTGCGGCGCTTTCCGGACCCGTGGCGCCTCCCTGCGGCACATCCTGCGGCGCTTTCCTGGCCCACGGCGCATCCTGGTGGCGCGTCTCTGGTCCGGGGGACCGTTGAGGACCGGGGGAGGGCCCTTGGGGCACAGGGAGGGCCTTTGGGGCACAGGGAGGGCCTTTAGGGGTCCGGGGGGCAGTTGGGGGCCTGGGGGACATTTGGGGACCGGTGGAGGACCTTTGGGACCCCGTTGGTCCTTTGGGAGCTCGATGGGCCTTTGGGGGGCCCGGGGAGGACCTTTGGGGGTCGGGGTGGGCCTTTGGGGGCGCGGGGGGCCCTTGGGGCGCGGGGGGGGCCTTGGCGCCCCGGGGGCGTCCGTCGGGGTGGGGGTAGGAGGATTGGAACCCTTTGGGGTTGGGTTAGAGGACCTCACAACACTGTTCAAATGAAACTTGTGTATTATAACGACCACAGAGTTTCACCATTAAATTCTCTTCTAAAATCTCTTCAAAAATCATCTTTTAAAATGTCTCTAACTGTTTCGCCGAAATAGTTCCATAACCTGTCTAAAACAGTTTCGCCCAAATAATCCCTAAACGTAATTCAGCGTGTTCCTTTTGTTTTTGGCATCTCTGCGCTAATACATTTCAAATTAATAAGAAACCTGATTCCCGCGCTAAAACAATTCATCGCTAAGATGCTTCTTGGAGAATTGTTTCCATGGCCTTTGGCTATTAATATCCTTTGGAGTTCGACCAAAAGCGTTGTTTCCGAGGCAAAGACATTAATGAGATGGATCTATTCCTGGAGAATCGTTTCTATGTGAAAATTTTTAAAGTCTGACAGATGATGTCATTGGTTGATTGATCTGTCAAGAAAGGGGAATTAATTTGTTGTTCCTAAGGGGAATTATTGATTCACGATAGGTGAATTGAGGTCGACAGCACAGGTGTTCCAAGGTCGATGTTGTTGTTGTTGTAAGTGCACGCTCTTAGCGAATGTCAAGGTCGATGTGGTTGTTGTTGACACATTGGAAAAAGAGGTCATTGACTGATTACGCAATCTTTCTGCCTGGGGAGGCTATGCCCATTTTTGGAGTGCAAAAAAGTTATAGGTGGCAGCAGGGGTGTCGCGTGGGGCCTTTAGGGTCACTTCTACTTAAAAGCCATTTTCTGTTTCGATTTTTCGGCCATAGGATATTATAAGCCCATCTGATAAGTGCTTTAATATTTTCGGTTGTAATATTGTGCTTAATGAAAAAAAGTCTGTAAAAATGTGGAAAATTGGCTTCTAAAAGCTCAGTAATTAGGCTATTTTTGTACCAAAGCTGTCCTCACTGATTGAATACATAAAAAAATGAACAAAATAGTTTTACTTAGGTGAAATCCTTTGACAGTTTGGATATCTACACTTGTCTCATTCTCCCATTGCGCATTCTTTCACGCAAAACTGACAAAAAAAAAACAAACCATTTTTAGATAGTCTTTTAAGCATAACTGTACATGTGCATTATCTACTATGAATTGTAGCTATTCAGTGTTGTAATTTTGAAACTTTCTGTTCCAAATAATACTGGCGTTGGTCGAACTTGTAAAGCTATTTTTTTTCTCCTTCTTCTAATTTTGTCTTGTCTTTCTCTCCCCTTTCCCGCCCCCCCCCCCCCTCTCTCTCTCAGCCTCCCTCTCTCTATTTGTCTATATAATATCTCCTCAGCTTTGACTATGTATCCGTGTACAGACCTTTCAGATCGGTATACTCTACTTTTTCTTTCATGAAGTTTCTGACCTGGTTTTTGAGCTTCTTTTAAAATTATTTGAGTTATCAATTTTAATGACAATCGTATGTCTGAAATTTCATTAGTTAAGCAGCCTAATATCTTCGTTTGAAGAGCTCCCATTTTCCTTTTCTCTTGGAGTTTTCCAAAGGGATTTCTCTTGGAAATTGCTTTAGAAAGTTTAACGATCCACTAAAGGCCGGATAACTATAGAGCATGTCTCAGATTTATGGCTTTTATTGGGACATTCATTTTTATGTAAAACTTAGGAACTGATTGTCGTCATTTCATACATTTTTCTAATGTCTTTGTCTTGTTCGATGAGGAAGATTTTAAGCAGTTAAGTTTTAGAAGGCTGAAAAACTCTTATGGACGTTGGAATATTTCGTAATGAACATGAGCAATGCTTGAATTATAGCTATGTTAAATGTAGTGATTGTACCTTTAAAAATTAAACGTGTTCTATTCAGAATAAAGTAGTTATTTTCATTGCTGAAATAAAAATAATCGCACCGTGCTTATCTATGGAATAAATCATTTCTAAGCATTAGAACTCTCTCTATGCAATGGACTGATGAAAGTAGAGGCATCTAATAGCTACTCAGTGCAGCTAAATTATGCATGTTTATCATCTAAATGATCTTAGATAAGCGATTATGTAATATTTATGTACCTTAGCTAGAACCGTGCTATATAAAGACAAATATATAGCCTATATAGTTACATAAAGGTCCAATCCTTATTTTGAATCTTATAGAGGACACTAGAATTTTCAATTTTCAACCAAATGAGTCCTCTCGGAGCTTTCTACAACAACTGCTTCCATATGAAGTGGTGGGTGTAAAAAACAATAATATATTGAAGCCGTATTGCTATTTACTTAAGCAGCGTTGTTGTACTGCCTATGATGTAAAACCAATAATTTTACTTGGATATAAGCAGTTAAGTGTGTCATATCTCCTCTGATGTTTGTCTTGATTTAAATATTTAATTTAAATCAGAAGCAACGAAGAAACGCTCTTGCGTTGCCGGTAGTAAAGAATAGTCACTACTTCTTATGGAGCAGATGGTCTTAGAACTTCGAAAGGAGCTCATTAGATTAGAGATTGAAAGTTCTAGTGCCCTTTTTAGAATCAAGAGTGTTTGGAGGGCAACCAGCTTCCTTTCCATTTTGTTCAAATTAGTCGCAAAATAAATATGGTTCTGGGAATGAGGAGGTCGTGGGTTTTTTAAGTCCTGTAGTAGTACAGTGGGATCTATGCTTGGAAAAACTGGACCCAGACATGACCCTGACCGGTTCTGGGGTGCGTTTCATAAACGATGTAATTTGAAAATTGTTTAACCATATGTTTTATAAAGGAAAAGGGAGGTGTGTGTAGTATCTCAGTAACAGTTAAGAGTATGTAGTTGAAATTTTCGGGAAATTTCGAGGGGGGTGCTGAACTAAATCAAGACATCGCTTATATCCAGGCTGTAAAAAGGCGTTATGAGAACCTAATGACCATTTTTCGACCATTCAGTAGGCTGTTATTGCTGGTGAATAAATGAAAACTAAATGAAAAATGGTGAAAAAGTATTGTCAACGTCAAGACAACTTGCTCTTCTCCAGTGCTGTCAGTCTATTTTTATGAAAATAACAAAGGCAGAAAATTATTGTATCAAATATGCTCCTAAGTACTGTTCCGTGACCATCAAGCAGGCCAATAATAAAAAGGGAAAAATAGAAAAAAGAAAAAAATTGAGACGCTTCAGTGCTATATAACACTTTTTGTGAATTTTGAAATGGGGAACTGTGAATCTTCGGCTATGGGTTTATAGCTATGGCTATTCCAACTTAGTACTTTTGTCGATCAGAAGCCATTTGAAAGGTGTTCAGCATCCCTTTTTGTAATGCTAAAAAAAATTTCTTTGATTATAAAACATTTTAAAGTAGGATCCAGTCACCTTTGCATTTCCAAATAAGTATTGACTAAAGAATTTTCATCAGCATAGAGCTCCTTCAAAAAGTTTTTTTTATTATTATTTGAAAAAAACTACGTTTTCTAAAGAGTTAAAGAGGCTGAGTTACAAGGTCGAACCTTAAAACGTACAGGGATTAGGAGGCACAGTTGGGGGGCTACCACCCCCAAACCCCCCGCTTTCGCAGCCTTTAAATATAAAAAAAAATTTCTTTAAACTGAAAGTAAGGAGCGACATTAAAACTTAAAAAGAACAGAAATTATTCCGTATATGAAAGAGGCTGTGCCCTCCTCAACGCCTCGCTCTTTACGCTAAAGTTTGACTTTCTCACAACTCTTTTTTTAAACAATAAAAACTTTAGCGTAAAGAGCGAGGCGTTGAGGAGGGCACAGCCTCTGACAACGTTAAAGGGGGGCTGTGGTGGGAGGGTCCAAACTTCCGGCCCAGTTTACCCCATGAAGATAAAGTCGGAGGAGGATGAAATTTTGCAAGTTTCTTAGTTTGAGCTTGGGCTACAAAATGCAATTACCGCCGTCTCTCTGCGACCTCTAGGACCTGAAATCGCTTAACATTGTGGTGGGTCGCCTCTTTATAGAGGCACAAGTGTGCCTCCTTGATGGGCCGTGGCTCCTACAGTTGTAACAATTATGTTAAAACGATGTGACAAAAGTGAAAGGGTTTGTACAACATGACGTTACTTACTTACTTTCTCGCATGCTGACCAATAGTCTGCGTAGCGCAGGTACTGATATCCTTATTTTCTGCCTTCAGCCGGGAGTGCATTGCGTTGTTGGGGGCAAATCATCTGACGCCTCCCGTCCTGAGCTTACGGAGTTAAACCATTAGCCCACGTCCCAAACCAAATAACCAAATGACGAGTTATAAATAATTCTTTTTACAACAAAAAAAAACAAAATTTGAATTCAAGATTCATTTTGCTGTAAAAAGTATTGACAATATACGATGGTTTGGGTTTTTGAAGATTCATAAACAAACTTATCGGTTAAACAAAAAAAAACAGTAAAACTAGTTTAAAAAAAATATGTCATAACTGATGGAGAACCTTCCGTCTTGTGACTGAAAGTCAGCAAATGCCTCATCGGAGTTTCCGATGCGTTTGCGACTACGATGAGACAATTAGAATGTCAGCACAATGCTCATGAAGAACGTTATTACCCAACAGGACGCTTACAAGATGAAATGCTTACTAAGTTCAAAATGTTATATTTTACATCCAAAACAAACGGATTCATTTTCAAAATATCACGAGATTCTTTTGACAGCATAATGACTCTTTGAAGCAGGAAAAAGATCGGAAAAGGATGGAACATACATCCTTAAGTTAAGGAGACTAAAGTTCAAACAAGAAAAGCTTTTTTTTTACATCGAAGTATAATAATCGACCGTTTGATTTCCTCTATTTACTTTCTACTACATCTTTCTGGCTGAAATGGGAAACTTAAATTTCATTTACTAAGAGCAGTATGTCATCACTCTTTTCCATGTTGCAACAGCTGCTGCTACAACAATGTGGTTACACATTGCTTACTTAGGATATATATTGCCTAAAGTCTGCGACGAAAGGAAGAAGACAATGTCAGTTCTCCCCTTTCCATTTTAGCTCTATTGATCTATGTTTCTGTAATCAACGTTTTTTCAGGCCTGTACTTTAATGAACAATATTCAGCAGCTGAGAGTGCAATTGGAGAAAATGTTTGAACAGATGGGTGGAAACAGCCTCGAAGAAGACGCTGCTAATATATTAAAGGACCTCCAAAAAAGCCTTAATGACGTTCTTGATGAGCTTGCACAAATGTTTGCAAAAAGGTAACATTGCATACTTTTGGCTGATATCACTGGTTGATGTTTGATGTGCTGGTAAAATCTTTTTTAGGCCTATGGTCTTAGAACTAACTGTTAAATAAATATGATATAGGTCATTCTTTTTTTTAACTTCTTTTTCTAGCGTGGTCGCTTTCGATCAGCTACACAGGACCTGCTAAACCTTTTTGTAGAGCTTAAGAATTGGAGACGGCGTCTGAAAATATTGGCTCCTGGTCATCATGGCTGTAACAACGTCCTTTAAAAAATGTTTGAAAGAACATTGACTTTCCATATCGTAATTAACACATTAGTGCTGACTTTGCGAAAGCAATGGAAAGGGATGGAAAACAAAATCATAGAACCTTTAGAGTGTGATCAAACGACCTCAAATTGAGAGTCCTAGTATTTTAAGGGCCTAAACTCGTTGGAAGGTAACTTAGTTCCCCTTCAATGCTTCACGTGCCCCGGGCACCTTCACGCCCGCACGAAGCGCCTAATCAAAATTAAATAGAGCCATTTTAATTAAAACGGTCGAAAGGCCCAAAAATGTGCCATCACGGTAAGATGAAACATTTGATTCCTTTGACAGAGACCTGAATTAGGAAGATAGCCCGTGTAATACAAAGACTTCATTGACTGAAAGAAATTTTTATACGTCACAGCTTATTGTAATCCTTGTGTGAAAAGGTATATTCACCTTATTGTACCTTTTGTGAAAAGGTATATTCACAAAACAAAAAGAAAAATCAGACAACAAATACAAGGCAGTGGTCCCCAAAGGCTCTTTAGCATGTAATGTAATGGTAATATACACATATTATTTAAGTACTAACTCATAAACAAATAAGAGACAAATCGAGAGGAAGAGAGAGATAGAGAGATAGTGGGTAACATTTCAGCAACTTATAAGACTTTATTCTGATCACTCAGCGAAAACTAGACCGTCTCTAATGAAAGCCGAAAATTTTAAAGCTCATAGAGGAAAGGTATGATAAGTAATAACAAACCAAAATTTGTACAGAAACCCAAGAAAAATTGTGTAAATCTTTCGAAGGTGTCAAAAGATTGCTATTCTCGAGCTGAATCAGGAAAGATATTACATATTACATGACACACAACTAAAGGACCAACTCGAAATTGGCTGTTTAAGTAAGCGGAATTTGGATGTTCTAAGAGATATGAATGTGAGTAGAGATTGTTATAAGGTTTTTAGAATTTTAAAATACTTTTTTAAAAATAGTAAAGGCTGCACAGCTGTCATGCACAAACGCAGGAGTCGGATATTTTTTACTCATTCTCATAAAATATCGCCATAATTGCAAAATTTTCCATAATTTTGCCATACTTACAATATTTTGCATAATTGTTTGTAATGTGCATTTCTTAACTAATTCTGTGTGCCTTTTTGACGATTTTGCTTTAACGAAAAGTTTTTTTTCTATTTTTAGAGTTTTTCATTATTTAAAGTGTTATTGTAGCTTCATTTTTTATTTCTAGAATATTAGAATCTTTCAAAAATTCAACAACTTCGGTTCTTAATCCTTGCGTTTTTTATAGCCACCCCGTTTCTACATTCCATGGGACTTTTAGTTCATGTATGTTTGGTTGTAGTTTATGTATTTTGGAATTTTTTTCCGATTTTCTTCCTTCTAATATCAGATTTAGGACTGAACGCATCCACTGATTTTATAGCCAGATCTCCTGTGCAGTTTGTTTTCTTCTTTCAAGTGCTTTTCGTTCCTTTCTATGCCTTGTTCATGCTGTGTTTAGAACTGAACATTTACATCTGTTGACATATACTGATAAAGCATGCAAAGATCCCTTCCTTTGAAGAAGGGTTCTTTAAATGCAGAACAAATTTTGATGAAAGCTAGGATATAAAGAAACAATCTCCGAATATTGTTTTGCTCAAGGGAATATATGTAAAGCAAAATATTGTCTTTTAAATGATGATTTGTAAATACTTCTGTGTTAAAAGTTTGGCTGGAACGTCTTGGTGTTTTTCTATTCAACCACTTTTACCCCCGGGCCTCATTACAGTTACAAAGGGTGATAAAATCAAAATAACAGATGTCTACAGATTCATTGATGAATCCCGTTCATATTATATAATATGGTCAATCTAAACTAATTTTAGGGGCTACCTTAAACAAATTGCAAGAGTTTTGATTTGGGTGTCATTCGAACCGGAAAAAAAATTTATTCAACATATAAAAATCGGCCAAAATTGGGAGAGGTGAAATTGAAATAGCGACTTAAGAAAATTAACTTGCACTTTTAAAAAGTCGTTGATAGGAAAATCTGGTACATAGATGACGAATATGAATTTAGTTATGTATTTTTACCATCCCTGAGATTTTTGCCCCTCCCCCAACACACACACGAGATGAAGCGTATATTAATATACGTTGGATATTAATATACGCTTCATCCACGGAGGAAACTTCATCCAAGAGGCCGCATCCACGCAGAGAAAATTTACACATCCTACGCCGAAATGCTAGGAAAAAGTTGCTTCCTAGTATCTTGCATATTCAGCCCACCCCCCCCCCCCCCCGGAATCTTCAATATTCTTCAACGCTCTTGGTGAGAAATTATTCAATAAATACGGGGATGCGCAAGAACAAGCTGACCCATTTTGCCAACATTCGAGTTTGAAAGAAATTATAAGCAGGCCGCTTACTGATCAATTTTGGCTTCTAGTTAACTTTTTAGTTACATTCAAGATCCAAAGTAGGTTTTGCCAAGCTGAAATCAGAGCATAGCTAAATAATGCAAGGATATGATGGATATGTTTTACTGTGAGCCATCTAAAGTAAGGATACATTTTATTGTAAATAAATGCTGTATCTCTACTAGAATGATTGTGATGTACGGGGGATAACTGTAACTTTATAAATATACGAACGGCATGACAATAATGTTTTGTGAATCTGTCAAAAGCGTCTGAAGAGATTGGTATTATTCATACTCTAAAGCAATCAGCTTCTAATGCATATGAAATCTGGTTTTACATAGGAGAGGTCGGGGTTGAACGGGACACTCCCAATTACTCAGACACCATCTGGTGAAAAATTCTATAAAATTTAAAAAGAGTGCCGTCTGACCCTTAGGTCTCAAGGATTAATTCCTAGTTTAGTTGATTGATCCTTTCAAAAGTAAAACTGGAAAAACCACTTTGGGTAGGTCAATTTTTTCTGGCACATTTGACCTTTATCGTAACCTTTGACTAGCCGTTGTGGTGGAAGTTCATGAAGATTGTTGCTGCAGGAGGACCTGGAAGTAGTGTTGCAAAAGCAGTGGTTAGACTTGGAGGATTCTACACCCTCAAGAGTTTTGCCGGCGCTATTGGATTTTGATGAATAGTTCTGGACTGAAAGAAGTCTTTGAACCGATGGTCACTTCTGATACAGTTCCTCATGTTCTAAGTGGTAATACTATTTCTCGAGCAATACGAGCTCTTACCATTGTAGAGGCAACACTTCACTCGATTCTGACAAAGTAACTTGTAGAAGAGGATTCAGATGCAGAACTTGAAATGAATGCAGAACTTGCATTGAATACGGTTGAGCTAAGTGAAATCAAAGACCAACATGAGAAAGTAATGGATGGACGAATTCTCTTGAACATATCTCCTAGTCTTCAAGCCTCATGAAAGTCAAACCTTCTTTGTTGGCTCTTAAATCAGAGCGAAGTCACGAGACTCGAAAAGTAAAACTGTGGATGCATTTCATTATATGGTGGCCTTTCTTCGAAATATCGTCAGAGATGAACGTACAGGTCAATGGATTAAATTTCCGACATGCTCCTTTACCTCGAAGCAGCTGGTCACGACAACTAAATGAAGTCAGCAAGGCTGCACCTCCAGCAGATAAATAGACTTGAACACACAAGCCCAACACTTTTCCAGTCTTTCAAAAAGGGCTTGCACGTTGCGAAAGCCGCAGTCTAAAAACAACAACTGGATTGACGAGAGGTAGAGGAATGACGGAAGTACAGAGACTTTAGTGGGTAATGGGACGTCCAGTCTGTACTCAAGTTAGTCTTTGATGCAAGAAATGACGGATGTTTCATATCGCACAAGCGGCCAACAAAAAGAGTCTGGTATTTCAAGGCAGCAGAGGCACTACCAAGACACACAAACATTTATTGAATTTTTCAAGCAGTCGTCTCCTTTTGAGGGTGGTCCGCAGTTGCTTCGAAGCCTTGCTACTGGGATGACTGCTGCAGAAAATATGAACGCCGGCAAAGCAGTGGAGGTTTGGAAGAAGATTCTTGATAATTAGACAGTTTAGACAATTTATTTCAACACAAATAAAATCACAACTCGATAACACAATCACAGATCCCAAAAAGGCTCTATGATCTGTAAAGTACCATTCTTGACGGAATGGTAGGGAAATATTTGAAGAAGCATTTGTTCAAATTGAGGGATCAGGCATGTCTTTCCGACGGCAATGCAAAACATGGGGAAGAAATTCACCATTGCTGTATCATTTGCTGTATTCATTGCTGTATCAGCGTCTTCTAACTGTATCCAAAAGACTGAATATGGACGAAGAATCTTCATTTGAATATGAACTTTACTCTTATCCCGCTTCGCTTTTTAATTATTCTGGTACGTTCCGAAAGCCTAATAAACCAGAGCTAGCAAAATCTATCAAATGACTTTCAGAAATTGATACTATTGGGGAAAATCTTGGTCTGATTGGCACATATATCTTAGACGGGGGCGATTTGCTTCACAGGATTCCCTGGTTGAAGAAAGAAACATATTCAGAGATCTTAGACCGATACTGGAACTACGTTTTGGCCAAATATCCAGACACCATTATTGTCTTTGATGGCTACGTCATTACTGCTTTGACAAGTGATATTACTCATCTTAAGCAAAATCGTGTCACTGGAGAGGAAGTACCGATTAGCCCAGAAATGAGACTGATAACCAAAATGAGGAGTTTCTTTGGTGCAAAAAGAATAAAGCCCGTTTCGTCAATGCACTTTCTGATTATTGACGAAGCAAAGGTCTTAGAACCATCCAAGCTAAAGCTGATGTTGACTTGCTTATTGTGCTTACAGCAGATGAGTGTCCGAAGACTTGGGACACTTTTGTTATCGGTGACGATACCAACTTGTTGGTGCTGTTACTTTATCATTGTATTCCTGAGCACCACAAGGTCTACCTGCACAACGAGCCTAAGGTAACCACTTTAGGTGCAACTTGGGACATCAAAGCCATTGTTAAGAAGATTGGGACTTAAACCTGCAAACTGCTTCCTTTTGCTCATACAATTCCTGGCTGTAACACAAATTCCCGTCTACATGGACTGGGAAAAGGGGTTGCGCTTAAATGGCTGAGAGACAGTGAACAGTTTAGGGAAAATGGATCAACGTTTTCTCGAATTGATACTTCGAATGAAGAGATTAAAGCAGTGGGAGAGAATGCACTTCCTATATTGTACAGTGGAAAATCTACTGACAATCTTGACAGTTACCGACGCCGAGTATTTCAGCAGATAATAGCAACATCTACAAATTTCTTCCATCCCCAAGATCTATCTCCAACTTTAGCAGCAGCGAAATTTCACTGTTTCCGAACCTATCTTCAAATACAAAATTGCATTGGGATCACAGCCCTCCCTTGGTCCTGGGAATTGGGGATGGAGACTCCAGAACAGCATGCTGTACCCTATCCTCCCTGATCTTTAAAAAGTACCAAAGACAATTTTCATCATCGGGAAGAGTGGCCGTAAAGGGTCATGTGGTTCTGACTTGTGCAGCTGTCATTGAAATGGCATTGAATGTGACATTACTTGTAAATCTTGCGAAGGAGCTGGTATCTCTAATGCTCAGGTCCAAATTGAGTAAGACATGTGATTAATTAAATAAATGTAATGAATCTCCAATCCTTTTGCAATTTCAAATTATCTGTGATATTTTGTTCAAACTAAAATCAATGATTTAGTTAGTTGTGAGAAGATGCTTTTTGGATTATAAGAATTTGGGGTTGTCACGTTTAGGGTGGAGGGTAGGGGGTTTGACTTGGACACGACTTCTATTCTGCATTAGCAGTCTAATTTTTTTCTGTATGAATTTAAATTCACGTAATGTTGCTCTCAGACCTATATCGACCCTTAATTTATGGACGGGAGGGGGGGACGACAAAACTTGAGCGTTCAAAACAAAAACAAAGTGTATATTCGTGATCTATGTACCGGATTTACCTATTACCGTCTTTCTATACGTACAAATTAATTTGTTTCAAAAAGTCGTCATTTTAGAAGAAAATCAGAAAAATGGTCGATTTCACCTCGTCGATTTTGGCCGATTTTTATACGTTTTAGACAAATTTTTCCTGTTCGAATGGTGTACCAAAATCAAAACTGTTGCAATTTGTTTGAGGTTAAATTTGTTGATTGACTGTACTAATATTGCTTTAAACATTGCGTAGCTATAAAGATTAAAATTTATGATCAACCAATTAGAAGGGGGGAAAGACCAAAAATACAATCCGTCAGGTAGTGATTCCGATCTAACAGGCATACGGTTCAAATACGTAGTTTTTAGTTCACGCTCTCAATTGAAGTATAGTGTTTTGTTTTTTTTTTCGTTTATTTTCAGTCTAATGGTCGTTTTTCTTTTAGTCCAGGGTTCCGATTATTTCTGTTTTTCATTTTATGTTTTTTGTTTTCTGTTACAATTGTTGGATTTTTTAGTTTTTGCAGTTATCTAACTACTTTTTTTCTAAAAAAAGACAATAGGTCAATTCCCAAAAATTGGCGGGATACAGATGCTTTAGGGTTACCCATCAATGAAATTTAAACGGGTTTAGAATTCCATAAACATTTATCGAATAGTCAGTAAAAGCTATTTCTTTCCAGCATGGTCCATTATGTCAAGGACGTGTATGAGCCTTTGGCCCTCGCCTCTTTCCTCTTAAAAGAAGGATTAAAAATTAAATGCTGTGCCTGCTTTTTTTGTGTTTTATTTTATCATATTTTATTAGTGATTATTTTTTTAAGGAAAATTAATCTTTTTCTTGAGATAATTTCTATCAGAGACATTCCTCAAATATTTACATGTCTACTGAAGGAAGAGAGAAAGCAAATTAAATGGTTCTTTATTGTAAACTTTGTAATTCAATGCGTGTCTTCTAAAGACAATCAGTTGTTGGACACTGTTGCCAGCGGCAACGGAAAATTATAGTGAAGAAATGGAAAATTTATAAGAACGAATTTCCCTCAATCACTTTCTTCGATCCCCCCTATTGAGAGAAAAATGTCATTTAAAATGTAATGCCCTTGGCTATCAAAAACACGATAAAG
Source organism: Artemia sp. Qi Xiang Cuo (assembly GCF_049724085.1). Taxonomy (NCBI): domain Eukaryota; kingdom Metazoa; phylum Arthropoda; class Branchiopoda; order Anostraca; family Artemiidae; genus Artemia; species Artemia sp. Qi Xiang Cuo. Next base: position 38,745,493 of record NC_142802.1, read on the forward strand.
TTTCATGACATGATGTTGTAATAAGTAAAAAAGGAAACAAATAGCTTATAAAAATATCTGGTCTCATAGATATGTAAAAGGATTGACCTAGGGGGGGGGGGTTAATATCTCTCGGCCCATTGAATTGTGCCAAGTATTTGGATCTTGTACAACGGTACAAGATCCAGGGACATCGTACCTGACAGAGCTCCAGGGGGAGTGTGGGTTTATTGACCCCCTTATTCTCGCCTTGGTCAAAACTTGAGAGATTTAATAGCATATTAAGTGTTCTAGAACTACCACCGAAAGTTCTTTCTACTGCTTTTATAGAATATTAATTAAAAAAACTTTTTTCCACTTTTTCCATGTTTTTACTTTTATAACTTTAATAAATTAAATAATATTAACATTTTGATTACTAAATATCAGTATATGTATTTTAAAGTGAAAATGCACATTCATTTGTATTTTTTTCAGTAAAGTGTAAATTTTGTTCTGGCCTTGGGAAGGCATAGGGGTTTTGCGCCCAACTTATGTTAATTTCTGCTCGTTTTGAGTTTGACTCGGTTATTTATTGCAATTTCTGTTCGTTTTGGGTTTCGTTTATTTATCGATGCTGATTTGTGGTAGATTTCACGCTTGGTAGAATATTTGATTTTATTTTTGCTAATTTTTTGTTTAATGGTGTTCTTTACTTTTCTTTGAAAAAATTATTTTGTGGAAAAAGTTTTTTTAATTAATTTCTGTTCGTTTTATATTGACATAGTCTTTTCAGGGAAAAAGAAAATAATACTTTAATTCTTTTGGTTTTTAAGACTTTATAGTTTGGCCTGTTATTTGTATTCTGGAGAAAAATTTTCAGCAATTTTTAACAACATACACCCTTTTAAAAATCTAGGCACAAACAGTACTGTTTAATTTAGTTTCATACCTCCTCTAGTTGACCTGAAATGGAAAACTTGATACCATTCGCAAAAAAATCTGTTTACTTTCTTTGATAGCTTGGATACACTTGCGCTATTTTGATTTGGTTAAGTTTTTAGGGCAGAAGTTGCGCAGAAAGTTTAAAAACAATATCCTCAGTCATTCTTGGGATACCGCTGAGATGACTTATTCGGAATTGTCATTAACACAGTGCATTTTGATTTAATCGTAAGGCAACCTTTAGTTTTTAAACATAATGGGCAAATGGGAGTTTGGGCGTAGGAGGGTGGGAGTGGGAGGGGGATTAGTTGCTCTCCAATCACTTTCGACTATTAAAAAGGACATCAGCCCTTTCTATTTTCAATCGAATTAGCCCTTTTCGAAGTTCCTACGACAACTCCTTCGATACGAAGTGCCCTGGTCTAAACAACAACAACAACAACAAAATAGATTATACCCACATCGATCTTTACTACAAAAATGGCAAGCCTTCCAATCACTTTCCACTATTAAAAAGGGCACTAGGCCTTTCGATTGCCAATCGAATGAGCCCCTTTTTGAAACGACAACACTTTCTATAAACACCTTATATGCTCCCAGGGCATAAATTACAACCCTTATCTAAGGTCTGTTAGGGTGGTTGTCATCCTCTAAGACCTAATTTCCAGAACTTTCAACTACGTTAAAAAAAATGGCTATATCAAAATTTTAATTGGATGTGTTTGGGGAAATGGTGGGCGTGAGAGGGGAGTCGCTCTCCAATCACTTTCAACTATTAAAAATGGCCCTAGCCCTTTCAATTTCCAATCAAATGAGCCCTTTTGAAGTTTCTACGACAAAACTTTCAATAAAAATCTTTCTACTACGTTGAACAAAATGGCTATCTGAAAATTTTGATTGGATGTGTTTGGAGGAATGGTGGGTGTGACAGGGGGGTTAGTTACCCTCCAATAACTTTTGACTATTAAAAAGGGCACAAGCCGTCTCAATTTCCAATTAAATGAGCCCCTTTTGAAGTTTTACGCCAACTCTATCTGTAAAAACCTTATATGTCCCAGGGCAGAACTTAGAACCTTTGCCCTTGGGGCTCTGGGGGGTTTGTCATCCTTAAATATATAATTTCCAGAACTTTCAACTACGTTGAACAAAATGGATATCTCAAAATTTTGATTGGATGTGTTTGTGAAAATGGCGGGCGTGAGAGGGCCGTTAGTCGCTCTCCGATCACTTTCAACTATTAAAAAAGGCACTAGCCCTTTCAATTTACAATTGAATGAGCCCTTTTGAAGTTTCTATGAGAAGGCCTTCAAAAAAACCTTATATGCCCCAGGGCATAACTAACAACCCCTGTCCTGAAGGCTGTGGGGGGGGGGGGGGTTGTCATCCTTAAATACCTAATTTCCAAAACTTTCAACTACGTTGAATAAAATGGCTATCTAAAAATTTGGATTGGGTGTGTATCGGGAAAAAATGGGCGTGAGAGGGGGTTAGTTGCCCTCAAATCACTTTTGAATATTAAAAAGGGCACTAGCCCTTTGAATTTCAAATCGAATGAGCCCTTTTTCAAGTTTCTACGACAAAGATTTCAATAAAAACCTTATAAGCCCCCAGGGCATAACTTATTACCCTTGCCCTGAAGACTGGGGGGGAGTGTCCTGCTCAAAGGTATAATTTCCTGAACTTTGAACTGCGTGGAACAAAATGGCTATCTCAACATTTTCATTGGATGTGTTTGGGGAAATGGTGGACGTGTACAGGGTGTTAGTTGCTTTCCAGTCACTTTCGACTATTAGAAAGGCCACTAGCCATTTCAAATTCCAATCGGATGAGCCCTTTTGAAGTTTCTACGACAACGCTTTCTATAAAAACCTTATATGCCCCCAGGGCATAATTTATAACCCTTACACTGAGGGCTGTGGGGCGTTGTCATCCTCAAAGACCTTATTTCCAGAACTTAAAACTACGTTGAATAAAATGGCTATCTCAAAGTTTTAATTAGATGTGTTTGGGAAAAAGGTTTAGTTCCCCTCCAATCACTTTTTACTATCAAAGAGGGCACTAGCCCTTTTAATTTCCAATCGAATGAGTCTTTTTTGAAGTTTCTATGACAACGCCTTCTATAAAAAAAAACCTTATATGCCCCCAGGGCATAACTTACAACCCTTGCCCTGAGGGCTCTGGTGGGATTGTCCTCCTCAAAAACATAATTTCAATCTGGAAATCAACTACGCTGAACAAAATGGCTCTCTCAAAATTTTGATTGGATATGTTTCGGTAAATGGTGGGCGCGAAAGGGGTGTTAGTGACCTTCCAATCACTTTCGACTATTAAAAAGAGCACAAGCCACTCCAAGTTCCAATTGAATGAACCCTTTTCGAAGTCTCTACGACAACTTCTTCGATACGAAGTGCCCTGCTCTAAAGGAAAAAATTAGTAAATAAACATTGTGCCAACATCGTTCTTATATGCCCCCAGGGTATAACTTAAAACCCTTGCCCTGAGGGTTGTGGGGGAGTGTCCTCCTCAAAGACATATTTTCTATCTGGAAATCAACTACGCTGAACAAAATGACTATATATAAATTTTGATTGGATGTGTTTGGGGGAATGATGGGCGCGGGGGGGCGGGGCTAGTTGCCCTCCAATCACTTTCGACTATTAAAAAGGGCACTAGCCACTCTGATTTCCAATCGAATGAGCCTGTTTTGAAGTTTCTACGACAACTCTTTCGATACGAAGTGCCCTGGTATGGAAAAAAATAAATAATGCATAGTCCCAACATCGTTCTTTACTTAGGTAGCGCGGTCGTGCTGCCTATGATTTCTACAACAACTTTCTACATAAACCTTATAATGCCCCCAGGGCATAGCTTACAACCCTTGCACTGAGGGCTCTGAGGGGTTTATCATCCTAAAAGACCTAATTTCCAGAACTTTCGACTACGTTGAACAAAATGGATATCTCAAAATATTGATTGGATGTGTTTGGGAAAATGGTGGGCGTTAGTCGCTATCAAATCACTTTCAACTATTAAAAAAGGCACTAGCCCTTTCAATTTCCAATTGAATGAGCCCTTTTGAAGTTTCTACGACAACGCTTTCGTAGAAACTTTATATGCCCCCACGGCATAACTTACAGCCTTTGCCCTGAGGGCTGTGAGGGGGGAGGTTGTCATCCTTAAAGACCTAATTTCCAAAACTTTCAACTACGTTGAATAAAATGGCTATCTAAAAATTTTGATTGGATGTCTTTGGGGAAAAGGTGGGCGTGAGAGGGGGGTATGTTGCCCTCCAATCACTTTAGACTATTAAAAGGGAAATAGCCCTTTGAATCTCCAATTAAATTAGCTATTTTTCAAGTTTCTACTACAAAGATTTCAATAAAAACCTTATATGTCCCCAGGGCATAACTTATAACCCTTGCCCTCAAGACATTGAGGGGACTGTCCTGCTCAAAGGTATAATTTCCTGAACTTTGAACATCGTGGGACAAATTGGCTATCTCGAAATTTGTATTGGATGTGTTTGGGGAAATGGTGGGCGTAGAAGGGGTGTTAGTTGCCTTCCAATCACTTTCGACTATAAAAAAGGGCACTAGCCATTTCAATTTCCAATCGAATGAACCCTTTTTGAAGTTTCTTCGACAACGCGTTCCACAAAAACCTTATATGCCCCCAGGGCATAACTTACAACCCTTGCCCTGAGGGCTGGGGGGGGAGGTTGTCATCCTCACTGACCTAATTTCCAGAACTTAAAATTACGCTGCATAAAATTGCTATCTCAAATTTTGATTGGATGTGTTTGGGGAAAAGATGGGCGTGACAGGGGGGTTAGTTGCCCTCCAATCATTTTTGACTATGAAAAAGAGCATTAGCCCTTTGAATTTCCAATCGAATGAGCCTCTTTTGAAGTGTCTACGAAAACGCCTTTTATAAAAGCCTTATACGCCCCCAGGGCATAACTTACAACACTTGCCCTGAAGGCTGTGGGGGAGTGTCCTCAAAAACATAGTTTCTATATGGAAATCAACTACGCTGAACAGAATGGCCATTTCAAAATTTTGATTAGATGGGTTTCGGGAAATGGTGGGCGTGGAAGGGGTGTTAGTCGCCTTCCAATCACTTTCGACTATTAAAATGGGGCACAAGCCACTCCAATTTCCAATTCAATGAGCCCTTTTCGAAGTTTCTACGATAAGTTCTTTGATACGAAGTGCCCTGCTCTAAAGGAAAAAAATATATTAAATAATACATTGTGCCAACATCGTTCTTATATGCCCCCAGGGCATAACTGGAAACCCTTGCCCTGAGGGTTGTGGGGGAGTGTCCTCCTTAAAAATATATTTTCTATCTGGAAATCAATGTTTTTGGGGGAATGATTGGCGGGGGGGGGGGAGGGGCCCTCCAATCACTTTCGACTATTAAAAAGGGCACTAGCCACTCCGATTTCCAATCGAATGAGCTCTTTTTGAAGTTTTTCGACAACTCCTGCGATACGCAGTGCCCTGGTATGGAAAACAAAAAACAGAAAAAAAAAATAATACGTTGTGCCAACATCGTTCTTTACCTTGGCAGCGCGACTGCGCTGCCTATGATGGTTCTTAATATAAAACTCAGTTTTATTAAACGATAATTTACTTGTACAAATATTATTCTCTCGGATAAGTCGCTTTCTCTCCCCCCCCCCCACAAACAAGGTGTTTCAACTTAATTATTTTTTTCTCACTATATTAAGCACCTCCTATAATGTTTTTTTTTGAAGCAAGTCATTTTGTTTCCTTGGAAAACAATATCAGGATTTGACATTTAAGAAAATAAACTTTTCTTACACTTTTCTAAGAATGAAGAATGTTAAATAGTTACAAAGCAAATCAATCATTTTTGAAGGCCTATTTAATTTTTTATCAAGCAGTTCGTGGTAATGAACTGTAAATAAGGAGTGACCTGGCTCAATGGTAACTGAAACTATAGAAAACGGTTATTTGATACCAACAGATACATCAATAGAATTAGATTTCAATGCTGATTTCAAATATATAACTTTTATAAAGTTTAGAGCTATCCATCAAAAGTTACGTCCCTGAGAAAATTTGGCTGATTTTCGAAAAAAAGGGGGAAAGACCCCTAAAAGTTATAGAACCTTAATGAAAATCACACCATCATATTCAGCGTATCAGATAACCCTACTGTAGAGGTTTCAAGCTCCTATCTAAAAAAATTTGTAATTTTCAATTTTTTGCCATAAGAAAGATCACGGTTGCTTTTTTTTTTTTTTTTTTTTTTTTTTTTTTTTTTTCCCAGGCGTGATCGAATCGACCCAGTGGTTCTAGAATATCGAGAGATGGCTTATTCGAAAGTAAATTAAAAGTTCCAGTGCACTTTTTAAGTGACCAAAAAAAATGAAAGGCAACTAGGACCCCTCCCACGCTCATTTGTTTCCCAAAGTCACCCCATCAAAATTTTGAGGTAGCCATTTTGTTCAACATGGTCGAAAATATGATAAAAATGTCTTTTAGGATGACTTGATCCCCCAAAGTCCCCAGGGGGAGGGCTGAAAGTTATGAACTTTACTCAATGTTAACATATAGTATTGGTTATTGGGAAGTATACAGACTTTTTCAGAGGAGATTTTTTCTGGTAGGTGGGGGAAGGAGAGGGTCGGGGGCTATATGGAAGGATCTTTCCATGAAGGAAGTTTTCATGGGGGAAGGGAAATTGCCATGAAGGGGGCGCCGGACTTGCCAGCATTATTTATTGGTTATTGGGAAGTATACAACCATTTTCAGGAAGGATTTTTTCTGGAGGGGGGGGCTAGAGGAGGGGATTACTCTGGAGAATCTGTCCGTGGAGGATGTTTCTTTGGGGTAAGGGACATTTCTATGAAGGGGCGCCGGATTTCCAAGCATTATTTAAAAAACGATCAGAAATTAAATAAAAAAAAACAAGTTTTTTCAACTGAAATGTATGAAGGAATATTAGAACTTAAAACGAACAGAAATTATAACGTATGTGAGGGGGTTCTCCCCCAAGTCAATACCTCGCTCTTTACGCAACAGTTTTTTTTAGTGCTTTCAAAAGAGTTATCTATTCTAATTAAACGGCCTTTGTGATTCAGGGTTTTGTGAATCAAATTTTTTTTTAACTTTTAACGTAAAGAGCGTGGTATTGACTAAGGGGAGAACCCCTTTATATAAGTAATAACATATACGTAATAAAAAAAAAACAAGTGATACGGCTCAATAGTAATCGAAACTTTTAAAAATGAAATTTTGATGTCAATAAATGTATCAAAAGAATGTGTGTATAATGCTGATTCTAAATATATAAATTTTATTAAGTTTAGTATTACTCATCAAAGGCTACGAGCCTGAGAAAATTTACTCGATTTTTTAAAGAGGGGGAAACATCCCCTACAAGTGAAAGAATTTTAATGAAAATCACACCGTCAGATTCAGCGTATCAGAAAACCCTATTACATAGGTTTCAAGCTCATATCTGCAAAAATCTGCAACTTTGTATTTTTTGCCAGAAGAAAAATATACGAATATAGAAGTTAGTTACGTAAGTTAATTTGTAAAGACATCCATTTAGCAAAAGAAAAGTAAAATTTTTATGCAAATAAAAGCTGCATTAACTAAAAAACGATCTGAAATTAAATAAAAAAAACAAGTTTTTTAACTGAAAGTAAGGAGCGACATTAAAACTTAAAACGAACAGAAATTATTCCATAAATGAAAGGGACTGTCCCTTCCTCAACGCCTCGCTCTTTACACTAAAGTTTTTATTGTTTTAAAAAATAGAGTTGTGAGAAAGTCAAACTTTTTATTGTTTTAAAAAATAAAGTTGTGAGACAGAGTCAAACTTTAGCGCAAAGAGCGAGGCGTTGAGGAGGGGACAGCCCCTTTCATATACGGAATAATTTCTGTTCGTTTTAAGTTTTAATGTCACTCCTTACTTTCAGTTTAAAAAACTTGTTTTTTTTATTTTTATTAGGTACCAAGAATCATACTCCACCAAGTATATAATTTTATATAAGTATATAAAATATATAATTTTATACTCCACCAAGAATCAAAATTCAGATCATTACAGCCACAATATGAAAAGTATATTTGAAAAAAAAAATAAGTTGAGTTTAGTTATATGAAAGGGTCTCAAGGCGTCTTCCTCCAAAACAAACTAATATTTATTGTTTACGTTCTTCTTTATATATATAACATGACCTTTTCCAAATCTCCTTTCCCAATGAAACAACTTTAGTACCCCTCAAGTGTAATCGACATTCATTCATAAATGTCAACACAAATGACAACAAATGGGATATTTAAAGAAATTTTAAAAGTTTTTCTCTAGTAAAATACGCTTATGTTTCCTCATCGCACTCATGATGTTTCTTTCTGACGCCCTAGGCTACTCCTTCACCTACGTTTAAAGTACATTTATAGGGCATTAATAGGCTGATAAAATAAATTTCAACATGTCCTTATAATGAATGCAAAGAGCAATATGGATATGTGCTGTGCTCGTACTAGAGTTATTGCGAACCAAAACTGTTATTACTTGACAGAATATTGGTCTTACACTTTACAGGAGAACAAAATCCAGGGGTATTTCTTTTTTTCTTTTTTTTTCTTTTTTTTATTTATTCAACACGAGCCATAGCGTTTTGCTCTATTATTGAAGTAAGTTGGTTTATCTAGAAAATCCTAAAATCCTTGCTTATGGGATTAAATTTATTTCCCCAAGAGGAATCAGTGCTTGGCGGATGACATTCAAATTGACTTGACTAGGAAGTTTCTGTCAAGAATATTAACGACCCTCTTGGAAACTTCCATTTGTTTTTGCACTTCACGGCATCTTAGCCTGACCAATGAAATAGATAAATTGACTGCTTGAAAGAAGTGAGAATAGATATTAAGACTTCGTCCAGAGATGCCACACTTTACAAGATAATTATGGCCATTTTGAAGATCGTTTCTTAATTAAAAAAAGAACTCCAGTCTAGGCACTTTTTTCATTATCCAAGTCACCCGATACTATGCCTGTGTAATAATATTATATAAACAGCATTGCTTCTTTCCTCCAGAGATGACCGTATTGAATACATTGTCGTTGAATATCAGGCGAGGAATCATTTGAACGAACAGTTTAAAGTTCTAGTGTCCTTTATAAGTAACTAAAGAGACTTCTGCTATTGATTACCCTCCCCCCCCCCCAAAAAAAATAACACTTCTGTCCTGGCTAGGGCCAAAATATTATTGAGTGAAAAATAATACATAGTCAGTTGGCTTACACTCCTTTTTTATATGTACACTATGTTTGCGGCCCACAAACCTTTAATTGTGCTGATTTGAATTTTTTTTTTATGATGACTTAGAAAATGGACGAACCTCTGGTTAGTTTCCAAAAGCGTAGAGGACGCATCGTCCATTTTCCTCTGAACATTCGCCTTTAAATTGCACCGGTTTTTTTCTACAGATGTTTTACTTTCTTATCTCCTTGCTGCATTTTGTTTGCATGATTTATTCTTTTTTCTATTTGTAAGGTTTTATTTTTGGTTATGGGCTTGTGGGAATTTTCCACTTCTAAATTTTTACTTACTCCTCAATCAGCCTTTTTAATGTTTGTTAGAGTACGTGGAATCACTCTAATAATAATGGTTACAATAATAATAATTAGATGCCCTGTTTTTTTCTAGTTCAGAAAATTAACCCACCTTTAAATAATGTCTACAATCATATTAGAAACCCTATAGGAAAGTGGCCCAAATTTACTTATTAAAACCATTTAAGTTCTACCTGTTCCTCCGTGCATGGTGAAAAAAATTTGAGCATATGTATTCAAATCCCCCTTTTGTTAAATGTTTTGTGTGAGTATAGGTTCAAGGTTCAAGGTTTTAATCTTCAAAATAAAGCACAACTAAATATATAAACTTACCCGGCAGCGAGGACACTCAACAAAATGCTCAAAATATAAAATTATATATGTCTCAAAATATAAAAGTATTATTATTAAAGCTGTTTGTATATTTATTTTGTAGCTTGGAACAGCGCATCACTGGAAGTGTAAAAACTGTTGGGGATATGTTGGGGCAAATCAAAGGCAGCGGTCAGTTTTCTTCCAGTCAGCCTACTCAAAGAACTTCGGTGGCAGCTGAGGCTGATGAAGTGCTGCGACCACTCATGGACCTTCTCGATGGTAAATTCAATGTTTTATGACTTTTACTTGAACTTTACTAATCATAAAAAGTTTCAGTTTTTTTTTCATTTTTGATGTTTATTCAATAGCTCTGTTTTTGTCGCAGGTTAAAATAAAGAAATCAAGAACGTAAGGACTTAAGGTTGAAGTACAAATTTTTGTTTTTGGCTCGACTTGAAACTTAACTCAAGCAAAATACTGCCACATTATCTTTAAAACTTGTTTTGATTCGATTCGATTGTTTTGCTCCCTTCATAGTTTTATCATCATAAGTTGATTCTGACTATCTATGCCATAACTGGGTTTTATGTTTTTTACAGAAAAAAGAACACAACACACAAACAATATAAATGTGCCTTTGAAGTAATTGTGGTCAAATTTTAGAGAATTTGCTCCGATTCCAGTTTGAAATTCAAGACATGCCCATTTTCTTTGTGTTCATCATTGAAGGTTTCTTGAACTATTCTTTTAAAACTCTCAAGTGATGGGATAAATATTTAAGAGTGCAGTAAAAACAAACCATATCTTTCTAATTCCCTTCTTACTATCGTTTGCTGTTTATCTTTATCAAGAGAAGACACATTTGATAAAGTCTCATCATGGCGTTCATGATTCTTATGAACACATATGAATTCATCAAAATTGGTGCACCACTCTCTTACAAGTCCTTGCTCAAGTCTTTTATTTTCGTGGTGAGAAAATAATCTATGGGTGAGCCAAGGTAAGTGAGCCAGTGAGCATAGTTGTCCAACGGTAATATGCATGCTGGATTGTTTAACTTAAAATTGGAAGTTGAATTTTTGGATTATTTCAAGACATGATGATCTGTACAGTGAGTTTGCAGATGATAAGTTTATCTTTTACTTAGCAGGCTTATCAGACTTTTTCAAAACTCTCAACTTTCTAAATCTGAAGGTACAAGGTCAGAAAACATTTTGAAAACATATAATGTAGTTAAAAAGTTCACAAAGAAAGTAGATTTTTGGGAATATCCGTCTTCAGAGTTGAAAGCCAAACGTTTCTTCATTTCTAAGATTAAGTGACCTTAGACAAAAAAAACTCTCATTACACATAATCAAAGAGTTGAAGGAACTTCTGGCAGAGCATTTATTATCACTGAAAAATAAAATTGAAGGCCATTTTCCATAAAGTAGTTCAGAGGACTGGGAGTTTAGATTGGCAACGAACCCCCTTAATATCGACGTTTATATACTCCCTAATCATATTTAGGATCTGACAATTAGTGGCGTCGTTGAGGGAGGGCAAGTGGGGCAATTGTAACCCCCCCCCCTCAATAATTTGGAAAAAATATAAGTTATTAAGTACCTTTAAACCTGATGCTCGTTTTAAGTGTCAAATTCGCTCTTTACTTTGAGCAGATTTTTTTTTTAATAATTTATGCTGTTAACATAAGGAAAACGAGAAAAATAGGAGTCCATTACACTTAAAAATATGCTCCTATTAATATTTTTTCCAAATATACTGCCTTTGAAGCCGTAAAATCAAGTAAAAATGTGAGCCCAGTTAATTGTAAAATTGAAAAATGTTCTATGCTTCCTGTTTCGGCACATTTTCTCAGGTCAATTTTTTCCCTGATATTTAAGGTGCTTTTACTTCCTATAATCTACCAGTTCAAGATTAGATAATCTTGTTTTAAAATTTTTAAAAGTGGAAATGAATACAACCTCTGGATCTGCAAATAGGACCGAAATGGAATCATTAAAGAACAAGAAGGTAGATAAACAGTGAATAAAACTACCTGAATGAAAAAGAAATAATTGAAAAATAAAATGAGACTTAGTACTTTTTATAATGATATTTGTACTATAACTAGATAGGTTAAATCATTTGTAGTTTGGTCATGGAAGTTGGTAAATGGAGATCCGCTCCCTCTACCAACTTCCATGACCAAACTGCAACTGATTTGTAGTTTGTAGTCAAACTACAAACTACAACGCTGATAACGTCCTATGCCTTACGTTTCGGATTCACATACTGCCCCACAAATGTAGGACTGCCTCTATACACAATACTATGCTGACTTCCCGCTATTTTCCCTTTTCTATATTTTTGTTTTAACCAGCTCCAAAAAAAAGAATTGAAATAAATGTGCTACTAATTACGACTAAAATTAGTTGCATTTGACACAACGCCAGCGCTACTTGCGGGACATTTATCCCTGCATCAATATACTCTACGAAATATCTGCTGAGAATAGAACAAAATGAATTTAAACAAAATTAAATAAAAAAAAGAAGTTTTTTTAACTGAAAGTAAGGAACTACGTTAAAACTTAAAACGAACAGAAATTATTCTGTATATGAAAGGGGCTGTCGCCTCCTCAACGCCTCACTCTTTACGCTATTTTTTTTAATTGTTGAAAAAAATAGAGTTGTGAGAAAGTCAAACTTTAGCGTAAAGATATGAACTTTAATCCCTGCTAAGTGTATTTTCTCTTGAGCGATTGTATTTTTTTTTTTTTATTTTTTTTCTTTTTTTTAGGAGGCGAACGAGGAAATATAGTAGATGAATGACTTTTTATTTTGTGTGTACTGTATCCAGTTAGGTCGTGAATATTTATTTGGTAGCGATTGTGTATGTAGGGTTCTGTAAACGGTCATGTCTACCCCTACAAGTTTATAAACTTCGGGATTTGTTGTTAATGTATTATTTTTCTTAATAAAATTCTTTTTCTTCTCTCTCAGTTCTTGTTTTCTATGAATTTGTCTATACTCCTCTTTTTCTATTTTTTCCCTATTAGTATAAGTCGAACAACCTCTTAGGGTCTTCTGTGTAAACAGACACAAGTTATGCAGTTATGTAATGTTTTTTTTTTTTTTTCTTAGAGGCATTGTTCCTTTTCAGTGTTCTATCCATATAAGTTTATTTACTCTCATTGGTTGCTGTAAATATTTTTCATTGGATAGAGTTTCGTGCATCTTCCTTATATTGGCTTTTCCATCCATGTAACGTGGATACTACCAAAAGGCCAAATAAATCGTTACTAGGTGGATTTATGGAAATTTAGTATATCTGATGCGTTTGATGGATTGAATAGTCTTTCGACACTTGAATGGCCTAAATTTATCACTGCTTCAAAAGTTCTTAATGTGTTCACTGCACCGTTTTAGGGTTAATCCCCTCAATTAGAAATTGTCCAAAACTACTACAAAAATAAAAAGTGTTAATATCAACACATGTAAGAATCTGAATTTAAACCAAGCGAAGAAGTAAGTCGGTGCAGTAAATACCGCGACCAAAACACCCATTGTCGAAAATATGTTGTTTTTTATATAAATTGTTTATGCTTAACAATGTAGATATCACATATATCATAAAAAATATGTCTTAGAATCTGACCCAGGCCCAAGCAATTTGCCAGGGCTTGCAGTCCATGAGAAGGAGTTTCTAAGCCAACCTGGTTAATTTTTCTTGATAGTCTTACAAATAGAGAAGAGGTGAAGGCAGGAACTTGATAATACATTGCTCAGCCCAAGTTTTGGGCTTATGCCCGAAAAAACCCTTTGAGCTAGATAATAACGGTTGTCCTTAACTCTTATCCGATTTTTGTTGAAGGCAATGAAAAAAAGCCGGTAAATTAGGCACAATTTGGAAAAACCTCAAGATCAAAATCGAACTGTTTGTTAGTGGCAAGCAAAAATTAAAATGATCAATAGCAACCGATACTTGAAATTTTAAAAACAATGAACATTTTGTCACGAGCCCTGAAAAGGGGAATCGGAATCATTATATCCGATCGGAAAATCACCTGAAAATCTGGTCCCAAAAACTTGTTTTCCCAAATGGCATGGAACTTACCTTCGTAAGTCCTGCGGCTAAGGGGACCCTAACTTAAAAAAGAAAAAAGTTGGGTCACAGGGCAAATGGACGTAAAAACTGTTGTTTTTTTTTCCTATCTTCTTAGTATTCTCAATCTTTTCGACCAAGGTTCTCTCGATGCACAACTGGTTTGCCCTATTGTGGGACCAAATAGGGCCGAAAAATATTTTTTCCCACAGCTTGAAATGTACCTCCGTAAGTCCCATGTCCGAGGAAATCTTAATTCACCGGCAAATATATAGCTTGGTCTCTGGGCAGCTTGAAAATTATATCTGGAATTTATTAGATCATAAACTGCACTAGTTAAGCAGTGTTTTTTCCTATCTCTTTCCTGTGAAGGGAAGCAGATTTGTCTTATATGAAAATTTCAATTTGCTGATTTAGAACTGATATATTGGTATTTTTGCAGGCTCTTTGTCGCTGTATGCAGATTCATGCGAAAAGTCAGTTTTAAAGCGACTTTTAAAAGAACTATGGAAGATAGTCATGAACTCAATGGAGAAGACGATCGTTCTTCCTCCAATGACTGACAAAAACGTAAGTTTAGAAGTTGTCATGTCTGTTTTCCAACCAATGAATGTCAAGTTTCTCACATAACAAAATTTAATGCTACTCCATGCCATTTATCGCTTTAGATATAAAAAAATTTATAGTATTGGCAATTTTGTTTGATATAAAAAATTTTAAGATTAACTCCCTTTCATTTAAAGCAAAAGGAAAAGAGATCAAAGCAGCTTTTCCCCCCTTTTTCAAATGAAGATTCAGATACCACAAGAATGCAATTATCAACATTTCGAACTCACGCCCGTAATTTTTTCAACTAAAGTTAAAAGAACTGAAAATAGAAGGAATGCCAAAGTTTTATAATAGGAAAACTACTACTACAAGACACAGAAGTAAGATAAATTTTGACGCCTGAAACCAATCGAAACTAATTTTAGTGCCGTGAATATATTTGTGTACAGTCCAAGGACCACAAACTGTATAATTCAAACTATATAATTCAAACTATATAATTCAAACTATATAATTCAAACTATATAATTCAAACTATATAATTCAAACTATATAATTCAAACTATATAATTCAAACTATATAATTCAAACGCACCATTTTTCAGGTTCTAAAACAAAATTTACATAAATGTGTCGTTCCAAAACCCCTAATAATTTTTCATTGTACTTTGTTTCAAATTCGAATACTACTTTTAACCTACAACTTTATTTTGTAAAATTCTATCTTATCGTCTGTTCTCGGCTAACTGAAATCTCTGCGAATAGCCATCTACAGATAGGGTTTTTTTTTGCTTGGAATTGATAGAAATCCATATAAACAATCATAATACTTACCCTTTGATTTGTTTTAGAATATAACATTTGTTTACAGTTGTTCAGCTATGTGGAGCAAATTTGATTATTGAATGTTGATTTTTAATTAAATCGATTCCTCTGCCAATTCAAACCATTTTATATACGAATCTATACAAGGGCGTAAGTATTTAAAATAGGAAGTAGGTTTGATAACCAATTGAGACGGAAGAATTTTGTACAGATAATTGCTCCAATTTGTAAAACCGTCACAACTGGAAATATTTCGTGGAGGGACAACAGTTTTATACGTAAATAGTGACGAAAACCACACTGCCTTTCCATAACAAACAACAAAAGCACGAAGAACAACAGGGAGGTTTTTCTCCACTGTCTTGCAAAAAGATTTCCCTGTTGTTCTTCGTGCTTTTGTTGTTAGTATTATACGTAGGAAAGAAGAAGTTTGCTCAATTTTTGGTAATTTATTCAACCTAATTTTAAAAGCTAATATTTCGATCTACCTTATTGAAGAATAAAATTTTTCAACACGCTTCTATATTATTGCACTATTATATCTTTGGACACAGTTCAATTTGATCGTTAGATTATTTAATCAAAATATTCCCTCTGAAGATGATTTTGAAGAATCTCACCGATAATGCGAAGACATTGGCAGCAAACACGAAAATTGAAGACGTGTCCCGTCTCTTCAAAGTTGGTGCAAGCAAGCAGGATGTGAAATTAGCCTTTACCGGTGTCATGGTAAGTTTTTTTCATCATAAGTAGAACTGAATTTAGAAAATATTCGCAGCTTTTACAATTGCTAGTTGGATTGCACTAACTTGACCATTTTTAGGTAAATGTTTAGAAATAAACGGTAAGTGATTATCCTTACATAGTATTTTATTTCTACGTGTAGGACTGTAGATTCTTATAAAAAGTCAATAGTAGGCTACCATATGACTGAAGGACTGAGTAAAAAAATTACTTTTTAGAAAACTAAATGTTCTATAACCACTAAGCTAAACTAAAACAAATTATACTGTTGAAACTGTTGAAAAATAAAACACAACATAAATTATAAGGGAATTTTGAAATAAGGAACAAAATTGTCAACAGTAATTTTTTTACAGGGGACTTCAGGGTGAAAATATCGCAAAAATACTTCTATATTAAGTTTGATGCTCTTCAATATATCATTCTGTTTAAATCAGAAAAACAAAGTTTGAATAAGTTACCTACAATAAACTACTAATGCAGGAAATTTTGTTTTGTTTAAAAAAAAAGTATGCGATAAAAGTTGTAACTCTATATTAATTTATCAATAGTTACCTTCAACAGCGAGCAATCGGGCAAACAAAAGCGAAGATCACTTGAATAAATTCTGCGTATGCAAGTTACCATACCATTCCTTGAGTAATAGATTAACCCACAATAATTGCGTGATAACTTAGTAGTTCTTACGCAGAAAGTTATTTGCATTTGAAAAATTTACTCAAAATTTTGCAAAAGGGCAAGCTTTTCTAAATACGTGGCTCAAAAACTGTGTGTGACGAAATAGTACTTGTTTCATCCCCAATTTCATCTTAAAAAGTCGCATTAAAAGTATAATGAAACTCTCTTGCAACGGCAACTTATGGTGCACAATTAAATGAAAAGTTTAAAAACAATTTCATTTGCATTTTAGTTCGTACAACCTTATGATTTTTATACTTTATTGCTTGATCTTGAGAAATTTGTTTTCATGCAAGTGTATAAACATATATTCAGTCTGATTTAATAACGTAGCCAAGCCGTTTTAATACCGGACGGGTGTCCGGGGTTTTTAACGAGTGCCTCGTTAAACTTGACTGATAACCTATTACGGACAAAAAGACAAGACATAAAGAAAAAGACATCAAGAAAAAGACATCGGATTAGTGTTTATAATTCAAACAGAATAGACCACTTATTATAACGGAATTCTAACGGACCACTAATAGCAACGTGGAAAGTAGGACGTTTTCTCGTTTGAGCTCACGTTGTGAGACTCTCTTTCACGGTGACTGCCATAGTTGACAGCTATTTTGAAAGGATTTATTTTTGAAAGTCAACTCTAAACAACCGAAATTTAAATATTAGAAGCATTGGCCAAGAAACCCTAAGATTTTAGTTTTATTAAGCTCTATTTTTTTTTTTTTTTCATGGAAAAACCCTTTTCAATCTTCTATAAAAAAAAAACTTTTGGTAGTAGAGTAGCAATCAAAAATTAGTAGTCTATTCTGTTTAAATTGTACACTAATCCGGTTTCTTTTTGTCTAGCGATCAGTAATAGGTTATCAGTCAGGTTCCACTAATCAGTAATTGGTAACGCTTTTTCAGAGTAACCAAAGATCTCTGGTAAACAAGTGCGAGAAAATGGCCCATTAAATTCTAGGTATAAGGATAAAAGCAAGAACTGGCCAAAAAGTTGTGATATATTTTCTGTCTTAAAATAATTGGAAAAAGGAGTTCTTCACAATAGCGTTGTTGCCAAAAAGTTTCAGTGTTTTTAATTTAAAGCTAATTATTATGGAATGCTTTGGTCTATAAATCGATGAGCTGTGCCATTTCATCTTTTAGACCGAATTGTTGATTTTTATATTGATTTCAGATGTAATTCTGTTAGTTTTGCTGTTTTTGTCCTTGGCATTATTTCTATTTCTCCTCTTTATTCTCTTTAAAAAGTGGGTCAGGAAATTAATATTGCTATTATTACTACTACTACTACTACTAACAATTCACTATAGCACACCAAGCCGCCTAAGGCCGGTACAGCTACTTACGCTCCTCCTCCATCCCAATCTTTCCATCCCAATCAAGTCTCCTTATTTACCCTCCCAAGAAGTTCCCATTTCCCTTAAATCTTTCCCTACGACAGCCTCCCACCCCATTCGGTTGCTGCCTGCTTTTTATTGGGCCCTAGACGGTTGGCCGACAAGGACAATCTTTGGCAATCTGTCATCCTTCATCCACAGAACGTGTTCTAGTCATCTCAACCTTTCTCTCATTATAGCCCTAGAAAGAGGGATTAAACCACATTTTTTGTGCAGCTTACTGTTTGAGATACGGTCAGTCCAGGTCAGTCAGTCGGGCACTGAAAACAATGCGTAGGCGATTTCTCTGAATTCCTAAAACACAATATTATTAATGTAAATTTTCGCCTCTGATCCTAGATTATTTTGCCGTTCTCACCTCGAACTAAGACAAGGAACACCAAAGAAATGCTGTATGTTAGGAAAATGATTCTTTACCCTTATCAAACCCATTTGCAATAAAATTCCTTTTTAAAAGATATAATATTTCTCTTTCCTATTCAAGTATCTATTTCATCTTCCTTTTTTTTCAGAGAAAAAAATGTGTGTCAGTGTTTTTACCTTTCGTCAAATTTAATAAATATCGGATAAAGGATTTTATTGACTGAAAATGTTTCCTAAATTTTTTCCCTATTTTTATGATATTGCCTCTTCTGAAGCCCCCCCCCCCACAAAAAATGTCTCTTTTGAAAAATTGTATTTTCCTGTTTTATGCTTCACGCTTTTTATAATATAAGCAAACAACAATAGAGAACATTGATGAATTTCGTACTTACTTTATTTGATTTAGTAGAAGTGATAATTACGAAAGTAACTGGAGGTCCGGCACATATTTAAAATTGTGTTTTGGGATGGCCTGACCAAGTAAACACACCAAACAAAGTGAATAATACAAAAACAAATAAAGGAAATTATAGGGTAAAGTGTAAAAATCTTGATATTTTGGGTGGCAAGGGCTCCATTACCCACCCTGTGAACGTAAATGGCTAATAAGTCTCTAAATTGTAGGTAATTTCGAAGACCACGCTGCCTTTCCTTGACGATAGATAAAAGTTCGAATAGAGATAAACCCTTTTATTAGACAGTGATATTAACATTCACAAAAAATACTGGATATTTCGATCACATGTGCCGTAATCGTCATCAGTAGAAATACTAATTTTTTTTTAAAGTATTTCTAAAGAAATACCTTTTTAGTATTTCCGCTGATGACGGTTACTGTACATGTGATTGAAATATCCAGTATAATTTGTGAATGTTATTATCATTATCTATTCAAAATTTTATTTATCGTCTCTAAATTGTAATCTTTAAACTGTGAAAGTAACAAATATGCTACACCTATTTCAAACCTATTCAAACACTCGAAACATTCCAGTAAGAAACGTTCTGAGATAGCCTTCATCGTTTGCAGTAACACGCTTTGTTATTTAGATAATCATTCTGGATAATTTTTTTTAGGAAATTTCTAAGGAGTTCGAGAAGAACCTATCGCCTAAGCAGTGTGCAGTATTAGAGGTTGCGCTGGACACAATCAAGCAGTACTTCCATGCCGGAGGAAACGGATTGAAGAAAAGCTTCCTGGAGAAATCTCCAGAGCTACAATCGCTAAGATATGCATTATCTTTATACACCCAGACTACAGATACATTAATCAAAACATTTGTTACAAGTCAGACGAATCAAGGTATTGTTCTTCACTGTTCTTTGATATTCTTTAGATTTTACGGCCAATTCTTAAGCAAATTTTTTAAACAAGGACAATAATATATGTCTCTTTTTCTATTATGTTTCAGCATTTACTTTAAGGTAACTTCTAGGAATCAATAGCGAACTGTCAGTAGGGAGCAACTCGGCCCAAAAGCAACCGAAACTCTAAAAAATGAGATTTTGACAATAATAGATGCATAAAAATAATTGGCTTTTTAAGCTGATTAAATAAAAAAACAAATTTTTTTTAACTGAAAGTAAGGAGCGCCATTAAAAGTCTTTAAACGAACAGAATTTTTTCCGTATATGAAAGGGGCTGTCCCCTTTTAAGCGCCTCGCTCTTTGCGCTAAAGTTTTTTATTGTTTTAAAAAGTAGAGTTGTGAGAAAGAGTCAAACCTTAGCGCAAAGAGAAAGGCGTTAAGGAGAGGACAGCCCCCTTAATATACGGAATAATTTCTGTTCGTTAAAGTTCTGTTCGTTTAAGTGTTAATGTCACTCCTTACTTTCAGTTAAAAAAAACTTATTTTTTTATTTAATTTCTGAACGTTTTTGAATTAATGCAGGATTTGATTTTGGCTCACCGTACATGAATAATTAAAAAGAAGTTTTTATATTAATTTTATTTTTTTTTTTTTTTTTTGTTAAATGGCTTTCTCGATAGTTGTTTAAGTTTATGTAGGCACGTTTTTATTAGTAATAAATATACATAACTTACTAATTAACTTCCGTAACGAACTTCTATATTCGTATATTTTTTTAATACGTATATTAGGGATTCACCCATAGTCAATACCTCGCTCTTTACGCTAAAGTTCGAATTTTGTTCCAATCCTTTAAGAATGACCCCTTAATCACAAAGGCAGTTAAATAGAATAAATAGCTCTTATGAAATTACTAAAAAAAACTTTAGCGTAAAGAGCGAGGTATTGACTAGGGGGGCGGGGGGGGGGGTGAACCCAATCGTATATGTAATAATTTCTGTTCGTTTTACGTTTTGATGTTGCTCCTTACTTTCAGTTGGAAAACTTTTTCTTTATATAATTTCTGATCTTTTTTTAAAAAAATAACGCTGGGAAATCCGATGGCCCCTTCATAGCAATGTCCCTTGCCCCATGAAAACTTCTTCCATAGAAAGATCCTCCCACGTCACCCCCGACCAACCCCCTCCCCCCAAAATCAGAGAAAATCCCCCCTGAAAATGTCTGCATACTTCCCAATAACCATGACTATATGTAAACATTGGGCAAAGTTCATAACTTGCAGCCCTTCCCCAGAGAACAGTGGGGGATTAAACCATCCTCAAAGACATAGTTATGATATTTTCGGCCATGCTGAACAAAATGGATATCTTAAAATTTTGATCAGGTGACTTTGGGAAAAAAATGAGCGTGGGAGAGGGCCTAGTTGCCATCCATTTTTTGGTCACTTAAAAAGGGCACCAGAACTTTTAATTGCCGTTCAAATGAGCCCTCCTGCGATATTCTTGGACCACTGGGTCGATACGATCACCCATGGTAAAAAAAAACAAAAATAAAAAATAAACACGCATCCGTGATCTTTCATCTGAAAATTAAATAAAAAAAAACAAGTTTTTTTAACTGAAAGTAAGGAACGACGTTAAAACTTAAAACGAACAGAAATTATTCCGTATATGAAAGGGGCTGTCCCCTCCACAACGCCTCGGTCTTTAGGCTAAAGTTTTTTATTGTTTAAAAAAAATAAGAGTTGTGAGAAAGTCAAACTTTAGCGTAAAGAGCGAGGCGTTGAGGAGGGAACAGCCCCTTTAATATACGGAATAATTTCTGTTCGTTTTAAGTTTTAACATCGTTCCTTACTTTCAGTTAAAAAAAACTTGTTTTTTTATTTAATTTTTGAATGTTTTTGAAATAACGCAGGTTTTGATTTTCGCTCACCGTACATGAAAAATTAAAACAAAATTTGCATATTAATTTTACTTTTATTTGGTTAAATGGCTTTCTCGAAACTTGTTTAATTTTATTTACGAATGTTTTTATTATTAATAAATATACGTAATTACGAATTAACTTATGTAACGAACTTCTATATGCATATATTTTTAAAACGTATATTAGGGGATCACCTCCCTATTCAATACCTCGCTCTGTAAGCTAAAGGTCAAATTTTGTTCCAATTCTTAAAATGAACCCTTAACCGCAAAGGCCGTAATTTAGAATAAATAGCTCTTATGAAAGTACTAAAAAATCTTTGGCTTAAAGAGCGAGGTACTGACTAGGGGGTGAACCCAATCATACACGTGATATTTTCTGTTCGTTTTAAGTTTTGATGTCACTCCTTATTTTCAGTTGGAAAACTTGTTTTTTTATATTTAATTTCTGATCTTTTTTTAAATAATGCTGGGAAATCCGGCGCTCCCTTCATAGCAATGTCCATTCCCCCATGAGAACTTTCTTCATGGAAAGATCTTCCCAAATAACCCCCGACCCACCCACCCCCCTACTACCAGAAAAAATCCTATTTAATTTCTGAACGTTTTTGAATAAATGCAGCTTTGATTTTGGCTCACCGTATATTAATAATTAAAACAAAATTTGCATATTAATTTTACTTTTTTTTTGCCTAGATGGCTTTCTCGAAATTTTGTTCTAACGTAACTTACGAGTTAACTTACGTAACAAACTTCTATATTCGTATATTTTTATTAGCCTACGTATATTAGGGAGTTCACCCCCTATTCAATATCTCGCTCTGTACGCTAAAGTTCAAATTTTGTTCCAATTCTTTAAGAATGACCCCTTAATCGCAAAGGTCGTTAATTAGAATAAATAGCTCTGATGAAAGTACAAAAAAAAACTTTGGCTTAAAGAGCAAGTTTTTGACTAGGGGGGAACCCAATCATATACGTAATAATTTCTGTTTATTTTAAGTTTTGATGTTGCTCCTTATTTTGAGTTGAAAAAATTGTTTTTTTTTATTTAATTTCTGATTGTTTTTTTAAATAACGCTGGGAAATCCAGAGCTCCCTTTATAGCAATGTCTCTTCCCCCAGGAAGCCTCCTCCATGGAAAGATCCTCCCACTTAACACCCGACCCACCCCTACCCCCAACTACCATAACCCCCCCCCGCTGAAAACTTCTGTATACTTCTGTATAACCAATACTATATGTAAACATTGGGGAAAGTTCATAACTTGCAAACCTTCCCCCGGGGACTGTGGAGGATTAAGTCGTCCTTAGAGACATAGTTGTTGTATTTGTCGACCCTGCTGAACAAAATGGCTATCTCAAAATTTTGATCGGATGACTTTGGGAAAAAATGAGCGTGGGAGGGCGCCTAGTTGCCCTCTATTTTTGGTCACTTAAAAATGACACTAGAACATTTTTGCAAATAGGAGCTTGAAACTTCTATAGTAGGGTTTTCTGATACGCTGAATCTGATAGCGTGGTTTTTTTTAAAGTTCTATAACTTTTAGGGGATGTTTCCCCCCAATTTTCGAAAATGAGGCAAATTTTCTTAGGCGCCTAACTTTTGATGGATAAGATTAAACTTGATTGAACTTCTATATTTGAAATCAGCAAAACTCGCTAAAACGTACTGCAATTTCAATATTTTTCCATAAAATCTGCTGTATTTAATTATCGGGTCTTGGTTTAATGAAAAAAGGTACTTGCGCATTAAACGTACTCAATATATATTGCTAAAGAAGTCAAGTTCGGTTAATGCTAATGAAATAAAATAGGATGAATATATAATAATTTAGAAACAAATTTGGGATATATATTTGCACATTGGGGGGGGGGGGAGGGGTAAAGCATACCATACATTAAATACGTAACGTAACCTAGGTACCTTTTCCCCCCAACCCCTAAACCCCCAAAAACCAACAATTTAAATATTGTAAACGCAATGAAAACTACTCTTTGCATTCCAATTCTTAATAGAGGTGTCTTGAAATAACCAGTCTGGCGGGTATCTGTAGCATCTCGAGTTTGACATTCCATGTACAGTATATAAAAGAGTACGTTTAATTCGCAAGTACCGAAAAAAAATATTCTCCAGACCTTCTCCAACAACCAATAGCTCTAATATTTTCAGAATCTCCCCGAAACTCTATCCAAGGATTCCAAGCTAGAGTTTCATTATTTCTAAGAGGAAAGGAGAAAATCATGTTTTCAGCACGAAGAATTTCTCTAGTAGCATATTAGCTCGTTAGGAGAAAATAAGAGCTATCTTCATTAGTCTCAACATCGTTTTTATTCCCCGTGTAGCGGAATCTCTTTATTAAGGATGGTATTTTGCAAGAAAAGTCCTTTCATAGAATGAAAAACAGAGTTGTCATGACTCCTTTAATTAAAAAAAAAAATCAGTTCCTTGTAATGAGTTTATAATATTTAGAAACGTTCGATTCCAATCATGATTGGTATGGTAATTAATTATCTCTAAAAAAAAAATAAAAAAGAATCAGTCACGAATGTATCTAAAGAACACGGTTGTTTTTAAAAGAATTCAAAACCTTGATTTGTTCCCGTAGGTTTGATTGAAATTCCGAACATATATTGTCACCCTTAAATAAAAATGTATTTATTTACAATGCTATTTTGATCCCTAAAATGTCAATGCAGTCCGAAAAAGTAAATAAAATAAAATTAGACTAATAATTAGAAAAAAAGATTATTTGTGCTCAATTAAAATTGTATTATTTTTCTCCTTACCGCGAGTGTAAAGGTCCGCGAGTTTAAGGTGTTTGAATTTATTTAATCTTTTCCGTCAACTTTATTATTAATATTCTCATTATTTCCAAAAACTTTTGGGGCTCATCTCTAATCTAACAAGCTATTTGTATTTTAAAGTAATTCGCCAAAGAGCCTACGATGACCGGCATAAAAAGAGAAAACATTCCATAGCGTAAGCTCTTTTGTGAGGACCAGATAAAATGTTCGGCATCCTCCCCAATACTCGAAGTTGTCAATTTTTATCCCTCTCCCCCCCCCCCCAAAAAAAATGCTGAAAGTTTCTATTCGATATCCCAGCTGCAAACTAAAAGGCAACCGGGCATACCACTAATGACAATTTAGAAATTAGTTACAATTCTAACCCCTTCCTTTAGCCAGAACCTTACAAGCTGGTGCTAAAGCTTGAGATCATAAAATTGGACGCCCTTGTAGCATAATTAGTCGGGACCTTTAAAACCGGAAAACCAGGTAAAACCCAGAGTTTTAAAGCACCTAAATACATTTGGTTCTGATCATTTGGTATTTCAATATTTATTCTACAGTGTCTTTCGGTCCATTTTCTATTATTCTAATGCGTCGTCATTATACCAACTATATTAATAATGCATAAGCATCAGAGGTTTATTTATTTTTTGTAATCATATAAGGACCATATACATTTCATATAGATCATTGAAATGGAGCTATGTTTGTATTGTGTAACAGCTAATTTAATCCATGGTCTTCATTAGTGCCGCCAAACTTTTACGCAGAATGGCGGAAAGATCAGAGAGAAAAGGATGTACTTCCCAAAAACGAAAATGTAAAAAAAAAAGATAAGAATGACATAAAGAAAGAAGATGAAAGGGAACAAAGTAAGGACCAAGATGATGGGCAAAATCAAAAGAAAGGAAAGAAAAAATCACCACAAGAGTGCTTCAAAGGTACAATCGAAGTAGTGCCATAGAGTAAACATTTAGTTGTCGATTAGATTTTGAGTATTATAGAAAATTTTGACCTGATATATAGTATAATAATTCCAATAGTTCAACTCCGGCACGTACGCAGGGGTGTATCACGGGGCCTGAAATTTTCTGAGTTCGTGGGTACTCCTTATTCAATTTATTAAATAATATATATATATATATATATATATATATATATATATATATATATATATATATATATATATATATATATATATATATATATATATATATATATATATATATATATATATATATATATATATATATATATATATATATATATATATATATATATATATATATATATATATATATATATATATATATATATATATATATATATATATATATATATATATATATATATATATATATATATATATATATATATATATATATATATATATATATATATATATATATATATATATATATATATATATATATATATATATATATATATATATATATATATATATATAGAGAGAGAGAGAAAAAAATACTGCGTACATGCCTGGTCCGATTTGTAGCATATAAAATTGTGTATGTACAAACTTGGGGAGAACAAAGAACTAGCGAAAAAACAATTAAATTCACAGGTTATAGATTTCTATCTAAAATGGAGGCAAATTAAAAGTATTGTTCATAAATATTACAAAGAGTGAATGCAATGGAATATTTTTTTGCAGGTTCCCTCTTGTTCCCCCAATGTCGAAAAACCTTATGCCAAATTTTATACGCTTGTAGTTAGTGAAACAATGTGGTGATATGGCCACTTCTATAAGAACGACGTAATCGTGCATTACATAATGCTCATGCTTCTTATTTTGCTTTTTAGCGGATAGTTATTGAGATTTTTTTGTGCTTTGGCAAATTGATACAATTTTTGTACCAACAGTGCATTCAATTGGCAATTTTGTGCATGAGTTTCAAATATGATCTTAGTAGCATTTCTACCATTGCTTATTAATGTTGGGTATCTAAATGGATTATCTTTTTATTATGAAATTTCCACAAGTTTATTTATATATTCGTATCAGGGGCGTAATTGGCTATGGGGCAGGTATTAACTGCCCCTCCCAGACCTCGGTTTGACCCCCTACCCAAGTTTGCCCCCCCCCCCCAGCTGAAATTTAGTTTATTCCAAAATAAACCTGCATAATTCAAGCATCAACTGAACCAGATCAGTTTTTTAGTACATATTTACCTTTATAGTACTGTAAATTACCGTTATATAGTACTATAAAGTACATTTATAGTAGGCTAATTTTAAAGCACTAAATAGTACCTTTATGGCACCAAACGGATTATTTATTTTAGTTTTTACTGTTATTTTCACTCGATTTGGAAAAATTGGCTCCAACTTTGCCCCCCCCCCCTACCCAGGATTTTGAAGAAATTACGCCCCTGATTCCTATGTCATTTCCTTACGATATATACCTTTCTGATAATCCTTTACGACAATCCTTTCCTGAAGTCTAAGAAACGATGTAATTCTGGCAACCATTATTTTATATAAATCCATCGGAAGCTAAAATCATTTACAGACAGTCTTTTTATTACTAAATTGACTGGAATGAGCACAAATTAGTCATTTACTAGTTTTAATTTTCATTTGATAATCTTTTACAAAAAAAAACATTAGAATCATCTAATGATGGTGTCTGGCTCTGGGTGAGGGTGGTTTAAACCAACTTTGGCATTCCGGTCGTATTTTCAATGATAACCAAAACCCTTTCGGCAGATTTTTGATTCGTGAAAATAGATATAACCGATAAATGTTATTAAAATTACAATTCAAATCATAAATATTATGCTGCTTGCACAAAAGCTATGATCCAAAGTTTTCGAACTAAGCTTGACACGATAGAATAGGCATTAATTACGATTTGTGAGGTTTTGCGCCAAAAAAACAATTAAGCTGAAATTTCCAACTTCACTCAAAAATACTACAATATGAAACAAATACATGTGTAATCGTAAAAAGAGCAACTGTTAAAATCCCTTGTACCGCAGGTTACTATGTTATTTATGCTTATGGGTTTTCTCAACCCCCCCCCCCCCCCCCCAATAAAAAAAAACGCTCTAGAATAGGAAAGACTCAACAGTCCAATGTAATATGTGAATAAACTACATATGTTTTTCCTTATGCACCGAATTAGTTTTTCTCTGGTGTGTTTAATAGACTTTTCTTTTAAATTCCTAACTTTGAAAAGACAATTTATCAATGTTTAGCCTTTTTTGTGACCTTTTGGCACTTTCACCTTGAAATATTTTTTAGAATGTTGCCTTTCCTTTGCGGAAATTAATTAAATCAAAAGAATGGCAGTTCTTTATTTTTTGTTTCTTTCTTCCTTTCAGATATTTCAAGTGTTGAGGAAGGAAGTGTTGGAGAAATCAGTGTGCAAGTAGATCTTTTCACCCATCCAGGGTCAGGCGAGCACAAAATAACGGTCAAAGGTAATGCTAAAAAAAAAAGGTTGATGTCTTCCTGTGGTTGTTTGTTCTAAATACTTTAAATGTTAAACATAAATACTAAATATATATATATATATATATATATATATATATATATATATATATATATATATATATATATATATATATATATATATATATATATATATAAATTTCCAATTCCTGAATCCTATTGCTGACTCTAGGTGGGAGCATGGGGCAAACTAAGCCTGGGAATTTCTGCCGTGGTATTAGAGTACTAGGAAGCGAGGTTTGACCCTCCAACCCTAGGTAGCATAAAAAATCTGTCAGCGTACCTCGATGGGGTGAAGGATTGTAAACATCACTAAGCTTCACTCCAAGTAAGGTGATGGCTAAAGCGATGCAGAGTGACTTTGAAGAGTGGCGCCCTTTGAGGAAATTATAACCTCGTAAACGACCCAGTATTTACACTGGATTCTAATTAATCGATTATACTTCTGGGTTTGGTCTGTTTTGGTGGGTGTTTTCGGGCTGAAAAGTCTCTTCCTAGCTAATTTATCTACTATCGTTGCTTCCCTGAAGTAGAATAATATTGATATGCATGAATATATTATGAGTTGTAGGTAATAGGATTGAAATAGTTTGTGCAGAATTTCTACTCTTGCTGATAGAAAGCATCGCCAAGGGCTGAAAACAGTGTTGCGAACAAGATGGGCCCGGGATTGCACAAAGCCTCGATTCAACTGGAGGTTCCAGGCAAACCATTCTGACTGACGAATTTAGACACTTCGAACTGCCCTTACTAGGAGTTTCAGAAACTCATTCCCCAGGGTTTGAAAACATGTAATTATTTTATATAGAATTTATTTACTCTGGTAAGAAGGATGGGTACATAGACATAGACTCCCTGTAGAACATAGACAGGGAGTAGGGCCATGATGAATAAGGAAAGTGCTAAGTCTTGTTTATGTTGGAGAGGTATTAATAATAGAATGCTAGTCGCTCATTTTAAGGCTAAGAAGTGCAGGGAATCAGTTATAGTAGTATATGCCCTCGTAGACCCGACTGACGGAGATATAAGTTACTCCGGTGAATTTTACTTACAGCTACAGGAACAAATAGACAGGGTCTTACATAGATATATAGAAATATATCGGTATAAATAGGTATAGAATGTATCCTAGCTTAGATAAATTTGGTGTAGGAAAAAAAGCAGTAGTGGCTACGGACTGCTGCAATTTTATAGGTATAACAATCTAGTTAAAAAAAATACTGTATTTGGTCATAAAATGCCCCGTAAGTTAACATGGTGTTCACTTGATGGTAAGACAGCGAACACTGTTGATTTATGTTATTGTAAACCGAAGATTGGCAATATCAAGCATAACAAATACAGTATTTGATCTGGCAAGATGGCAAGATCCACCATTCTAAGCACACTACAAAATATTTATTTTTTATGGAAGTCTGTTATTCTTAGAATTGATCCAAGCAAATGCAGCATGAGGCTAGTAATTCAAAGTTTTTCTATTAGTGGCAGTACCAAACTATTCTTAGAAATAGTTTGCTTCTAAAAACTGTCCTTTTGTCTGTTCGTTTCCATTTTCCCACTCTTAGCTTATAATTATCCGTTTTAGAATCTATACATGTGTGTATCTACTGCCAAATCTGAACTGATTCACGTATTTGAGTATGTGCTTAGTATGATATTAACTTCTTAATTTCTTCTATATTTAATCACATAGCTAGAAATGTCATTTAAATTTAAATTATGTGCTTCATTAGAATTGTATAGAGAAGTTGTGCTGGTGAGGATCAATTTTGTTATTTGAAGTGTTGTTTATGGGGAGACAAGCTATCTATATCAAGTTTCATTTTTCTCCACAAGGATAGATAGATCACAAAGGGAATATTAAGCAGTCACCATTTTGTGGCCTGTTACTCCGATGCAAAGGAAGATATGTTTCTAAATAAAATCTTCAAATTGCTGCAGAGATTCCTTTTTATTTGCCTTCGGAACATTATTAGCCAAGGCTCTTTTCCCGTGATGGCTATACTGCAAAAGACTCTATTTTCATTCTTTTAAAAGAACTGATCCTACTTTGCCGCATTTTCTTTGAAGTTTTGACCTCGGGTCGTGCTTCCCCTTTCTAGCTCTCTTCCAATTGGTGGCTCTGAATAAAAAAAAGGTGCTATATCAGAAATGTAGATTCTACAGAAATTTTGAAGAATTACTGTTGCACCTTTTGGGTGGAAATCTGGGGGAAGTGTCATATTTCTCGTTTAATACATCATTCGATGAAATCCTTGCTTAAGCTCTGATTAATCTGGTAGATAAATATCGTCACAATGGTAAAACTTTTGGGCTGGTGAGTAGGATCACATTTTGTGTTTGAAGGAGCACTTAAGCATAAATAAAGACAAGATTGATGATCTTTCATACAAAACAAGTAAAGATTAAGATGAAATTCCTCAAGACAGTAAACAACACAGTGATTACAACCTTAGTAGATACTTCAGCTATATGTTCAACAGCCATCATTAGCGAAATGCAATAAAAAAAACAAAAAAAAAACTTAAAACTAAAGTCATAGGTTCAGTCTTGGCTGACTGAACCTGTGTGAGGTGAGGAAGCTGAGACTTTAAAAATTCATTTTATGATTTTAGTTTTAAAACTTATTTTATCGATCGGATTTGAGTAAGTTTGCTTTTATTTTATTTGTTTTATTTCGTATTTCGCTGATAATGGTTGTTGTATATATAGCTGAAATATCCACTTAGGTTGTATTAACTGTGATTTTTTCCCGTAGTTAAATTTCACCTTACGATCGGAATTAATATCATAATTCCGCTTATTGTAAGGTTTTCCCACTTAACTTAGGAACAGACGCACAAGTGGAAGCATCCGGGTAAGGTTCAGATTCAGAATAGTAATTGAAAAAAGGGCGGGAAAGAGAGAAGCTTTGGCACTAAAGAAAGAAAAATAATATATAATATGAAGTTTTTAAAGAAACACCATAGGAGCTATAGCGCTACAAGATTCCGTAGTACTAATAGTAATATAAATGGGCGTATATGGCCCAAAAACTAATCAAGTATATATGTAATGTGTGCAGTTTTTGCACAGCCAGTTCGCAATATGTTATCTTTAGGTAAGTCCTACAAATTTTTGTGACTGTTTTCTGACTTATCCTTATATTCATCAGGATTTTCTTAGGGTTTTAGTTCTAATTGAAATGTTCACTCTTTATCCTATGCACGAGGGGAGTGCGCTAAAGTTTCAATGTATTATAGATACTGACTATGCTGCTAAGCAAATTTTAAGGGATGACGGATGATAAGCTGCCAAAATAGTAGATTTTGGCTATCCTTATTTCCCTTTGGCTATACCCACTTTATGTGGTTAGTTTAAAATAAAAATACGATTGAAAGCTTTTAGTTCCCGCTATACATTTCTGTAATAAGAGCAAGATGAGGGGAGAATAAATACCTTTTCCGTATTGATCACATCTCTTACGAAAAGTCGTAAAATGTGCCCCAAAAAATGTGCTTTTAGTAAGTACGAGCACTCCACCCTAAAAAAAACTTGCTGATCTCTCCCCAATCCTTGGTACAACTATGATTTACTGCATAACTGTTAGCAATGATGCTTATACATTCAATGTAATACCATTAATTTTTATGGACTATATAAAGGTTTAGATACGAATTCGCAGCATGTGGCAGGGCAGTATGTTCTCTGAAACAGGCAGATTATGAATGTGGCTTTTCGATAGTTCTCAAGTGATTGGTGATCAAAAAATGTTCACTTTATAACATTTGTCCGTGTTCGAGCCAGTGTTCTGTTGTACTGCACAAAATGGCAGAAATCGTCACTTTTCTGTACCACTGTTTATTTTGTTATTTGCAATTAAATCAGAGCTTTGGATTTTTGTTTATAGGAGCCCTTCTGATACTCTAAGACCACCGAATCGACACGATAGCCCCTGGGGAAAGAAAAAAAATCAAACAAGTAAACTTTGATTCGTAAATAACCATCTCAGGAAAAAAATATTTTATTATTAAAAAAAACTCAAAAATCTATATACAAATCTCCTTGGTTTCAGATATTGTGTTATAATCAATTTATCGTATTGGCTCAATATCGTAAGGAATTGTTTTAGAAAACTTCAAAAGTGTGAGACGCATAGAAAACGCGCGTGGTTTTCTTGAATTTCTGACTCTAATTTCAGCCAAATCTGGAAAGCCTGACGAAAATCACCAAAAACTACAAAATATGAAGAGATTGACAAAAAAAATATGGCGGCAATCATCCTAAAACAGTTACACATTCCATACAAAAGGCTATTCCATAGAACGTATAGCCTGTATTAGTGACGGTTATGCAATATTATGCTATTGCATGCCAGGTATTAGGAGAGAGAGGAAAGGTCATTGGGCAAATACCTTGTAAAAGGGGTTCGTTGCACCCCCTCCATTCAAATTCTGTTGTGAAGCTCATAGGTATAATTAGTATTTCTAGATGTCTAAACGAAAAAGAAGACAGTGAGCCATGATAAATAAAAAACATGCGATTTTTCGTAGTTTACATGTTTAGCTAAACTTGATTAAACCTCTCTGATAAGTTCTCCCTTGATTTAAGAACGATTTGTAAAACTAGTTTCTAAAATGAAACGGCGAAAGTGAGATGGTTTTATTTTTACAAGGCTTTAAAAGAACTACATGATTTCACACCTCTGCATAAATTCCGACATTTGTAGATTGTAAGAACTACCACCCTCATTAATTTCAATAGACTCAATGATTATGTTTCTAAGGAAGTATTAGAACACTTTTTTTTAGGTGTCGAAGCAACATTTTTTTTTCACTTGTATTAAAAGCGGTTATAGAGATGAAACTTAAGACTATATTCCATATTTGAATACATTCTAATATGACTGGAACTTCGAAGCTGTTTTTGACTATAATACCTTTAAACCACTATTCTTTAAAAGGGGAGACTCTTAAAGATGCATCCCTGCTTCTTATTTCATAGTATTCGATAAAAATTATATGTCTTGACTGAAACTATGTCCCCTAAATCTCAACAAATTAGAAAATTGAGAGTGTTCCCATCCTCTTAATTGGAAGTCATACTGAGAAAATCCTACTCTTGTTGATGCAAAATTACTGTTTCTATTTTCCTTTCTTTTCCTTTTTTCACACTATTTAGTTTACAGATCATACAATTGCAAAATTTTTATTTTTATTTATCCAGATTTTAAATCTATAGCTTCTGAATGAAAAAAAAAAGAAACTTGAAATCAATAAATTTGCAATGAGCCATTTATGGAACTTGAGGTTAGATGTTTATTATCTTTTTAGATGTTCTAAGGTTTGTAACAACTTTTTTGTTTCTAGTTGTTGCTGCTAATGACTTGAAATGGCCTGTAGCATCTGGAATGTTCAGGCCGTTCGTGGAAATCAACCTCATTGGTCCTCAGCTGGCTGACAAGAAAAGGAAATTTGCCACAAAATCCAAATCAAACACTTGGTCCCCCAAATTCAACGAAACTTTCCAGTTGTAAGTTTTGCATTTTCCAATTATTTCATCGAGACAGGCCCTTTCAGAAATGTGGAGTCAGGCAATATAGACTGCGTTCATTCAAAAATATTAATATAACATGACATTTGTTGGAGCGTGTTTGCATACTGTAAAATGGCGTTTTTCTGTTGATTATAATCAATTTTCTTGAAAAGCCTGTTTTTCCAAACTAATTATGGAAACTATTTTGCCTGACAGAAAAAAACTTTTCACTTTGAAAGTGTCCATTGATGGTATAATTTCTTACCCAATACGTCTTTATTTCCTGAGTACTGAAGCTCCAATAACTGCAGCAGTATAATGATCAGTAAAATGCATTAATAAAATGTTTTAACTAGTAGTTCCCTTATTAATCGTGTTTGCTGATATCAGGATTAGGTCGGACTTGTATGTGTTTTTAGGTTGTTTTTTTTTGCTGATATCAGGATTAGGTCGGACTTGTATGTGTTTTAGGTTGTGTTTTTAGGACTTGTATGTTTTTAGGTTCGGACTTGTATGTGTGCACGGTCATTTTTTAATGTTTCTGGAGTCGTTCTGGTTACGATGTAATAGCGAAAAACCGTTTTAATAAAATAATATTACATTATTAACATTGTCATATTCTGACTTATAGGAAGCTATTTTCTTTGTCAGTTATTTTTGACAATTTATGTGCTGTTTGTAAGCTTTGCAAATAGTATGCATCAATCAGTGCCACAAAACACCTTCGTTGGATAAGGTAAGACATTCTGTTAGAATTGCCTAGAATTAAATCCGTTTATTTGACTGGCGAAAAAGGATTTCTATTTATCTTGGAAATAAGAAAAGTTCTTTTATTCCAAAAATAAACTATTCGTCGAGAAGAATATGATTTATAAGAAAATTTCTAATGAAAGGGGTATCTTAACCTAAAAAGAAAAAACGAAATACCCTGAATAAAATATTAGGCTGGATCCGTCATGTACGTATACAGAACTTGTTTGATGATGAATTTAGATAACGCAAAACCTGAAAAAAATATATAAACCAGGCAATTTCAATGGTAATCATAAGAAAAGATAGAAAAGAAAATGTAAAGTTATCGAAAAATAGGAGAGGAGTATGTTTCCAAAGCCTCTTCCCCCTCCTTATACTTGCCTTTGAAAATCAAATAAAGAAAACCAAATTGTCTGTGGTCTGTGGAACTTAAGCAGCATCTATGTCATTTTTTATAGCTCATTATGCAGTGAAATCATTAGGGTAATACAAGGGGCTATCCATAAAGTTTTTATTGATTTATTAAAGTGATTTGGTAAAGAGAGATGTGGGTCCTGTGCATTACTCTTTCTTTTTCTCCCAGCCACTTCGTCTAGAATTTATGAAAGAAACTTGGAAAGGGGCTCAATCTAATGGAAACTGACAATTCTGGTGCTCTTTTAAGGGCCAAAAACGATTGGTGGGCATCCCCTAAACCCTCTCAGCCCTCCGATTTGCATCAGAAAGTTAGGCATGTTAAATCTTGCTTAAACAAAAATCTGCCAAGACCTATGAGCTTTAGTGCAAAAATTTTGCTCAATCCAAGCCATGGGAATACTCGCGGTAAAAGTGAGCTAAGTCAAAGCTAAGACTGGCTTATTGCAAAAGTAACTCAATTTCCGACTCGACGTAAAACTGACATAGATTTTGATTCAGGTTACTAGTGATCTAATCTAATGCAGTGAAGCAGCTCAGTACATAAGCTAACTAATGCCAGGCTATTTTGGCTCTCTGAAATAATCAAACCAAAAGGAACAACCAGACTTGGACTATTTTTCGTCAGCTAGATCAAAGGGAGCTAATGATCTTGAAAGATGTTTGAACAGCCCAGCCCAAAAGGGGTTACCAGGCTTGGAATATTTTCAATCAGCCATGACAAAAAGGACAAAAGACGATACAGGACTTGTTATACAGTTGAACAACGGGTTTTATCACATTTTTTATTTGTCGTAAAGCTTATCCTTGGCTTCTTGATCTAGATCAAGAGAGTTTCCAGGACAAATAACGCCAGCTTTTGCGGTGTTTTAGTGTGCGGTTGTCTTACTTTTATTTGTGGTAATTTTTGTTTGATTATTCATTTTACGCTGTTAGTTTTGTTTATTTATTTGTTCGCAGTAATTTACGTTTGTTTTAATTTTGACTTTGTATATCCTTTGGAAAACCTTTCCTTTGGAAAACCTTTTCCAATTTCTTGGTTTGAATTTAAGTTTCTTGCAAAGATAAATCAAGTGGGCCCATGATTTGCTTGCGTTTTATCAGGGAAATCGTATCAGGTGAGATAAATTCAAATAAAATTACAAAATAAATCATCAAACCTATTATAGCTCCAATAAATGAGTAAATATGGCACCAATAATTCATTTGGCAGTCACGTGTTGCCTTTATTTAATCATCAGCTTTCAATCCTCGCACAAGTATTATTTCATTCTTGTTTTTATATATCAACTTGGGCTGTCATTTTTTGGCGCTCTTATAGTGTCTTTTCATTTTCTTTAATAGCGTAGAGAAAATACGAGTCAAACCTTATTACGAAAGAAGGGTAAATGGGATAAAACTGTCCCTGGCGTTTCTTATAAATTCATTTTGCTGGATAAATCTTCTTTCTGAAACTTTTTCTAAGAAGCAATGAGAATCTTTTCACAACTTTTTCTTTGCTTTTGACACTCTCAGGAATAGGTTGAAAGGTATTTTTTTCTATCTTCATAACTTTTATTTCAAGAAAGCTAACTCATATATAGTCAATTTTTTCAGTTTAATGCAAGGTTTGATGATGACATATTAGGTTAGACTAGGTTTGGTTAGACGAGGTTATGTTAGTTTAGGTTGGCTTAAGTTAGGTTTTTAACCCATTTCCGATATTTAGAACCAAATTTAACCTTACCTAATCTAATTTAAGCTAACCTAATCCAAACTAACATAACCTAACTTTAACTTTTGCCATCATAGCTTGTATAAGACTGAAAAAGCTGACAAAATATATATATATATATATATATATATATATATATATATATATATATATATATATATATATATATATATATATATACAGGGACAGAAACAACATACCATATTCATCCTGTGGGGTCACACTCACAAACCAACAAACAATTACAACTTAATTTAAATTAAATCAAAGCTCCTCGAAAACAAACAAAACTAGAATTCATACTTACTTAATAATTTGTCTTTTGATCTCCCTATAAAATCACTAAAATGTTCTATCTTCTTCATATCATTGTCAAAATTATTCCAAAAATTTATATCCTTTATAATAAAAGAAAACGTGGACCTGGCTGACACTATAGGTGGACTATAATAATCATTTTTACCCCTAGTATTGTTGTTATGTATATTCTCTCGGCTGTAAAACCAACCGTTAAAACACTCCGGCAGCTGCTTCATATTGTACCTATACATAAACACTAATATATAAAAATGATGAAGACCCGCCGCCGGCAACATCCTAAGATCCCTGTAGACTTCTGGAACGGATTCTCTTTCTGATTTTCCTGATAATACTCTAATAGACTTGTTTTGGATAATTTGCGCAGGATTAACGGTTGAAAAAAATTTACCTAAGTATACAGAAGGACAATACAAAATATAGGGATGGATTAACGAAAAATAGAATGGTTAATTGGAGATAAAGCTAAGACAGAGAGTCTGAGTGAGAGGCAGAGCTGGCATGAGCCTTTTCGAGGACCGTATAAAAATGATGTCATTTATACTTGTTGACAGATAGTCTATCATCCATACATCCACCCATCCTAGGGCAGAATTAAGGTAGATAGTCATCGAACTAAGGAATGATTGGTATGCTGATTCGTAACAATTAAACCTAATAGAAGCGCATGTTTTATTTTGTCCTAGCCTTCTAAAACAATTTCAAGTCTGTTTTAACTTGTTTTACCCTGCATGGTTCATATCGATTCTAAGCGCTAATTAAAATCTTTCTTTGATTATAGTGTTGTTGGTAACGAGGAGCTACTTGAAGCATTTGAGCTGCATATTTGCGCAAAAGATTACTGTTTATTTGGGGATAACAGTTTAGTGGGTGTTGCTGTCATGCAGCTGAGAGATATTGTTGATCAGGTAAGTTTTGTCGTTCTAAGCTTCAGTAAATCATCTTTGTCTAATTTTGTTGTACCCCCAGTTGAAAAATTACCGCTAAATTTTCTTAAAGAACACTGAAATTGAACCACTTTGGAGGAAAGTTTTACATCTAATATACAGAAACAATGCATTGTTGTTTTTTTTTCAGTTGAAGTATGTCAAAATTAGCAAGCCATAGACAGACCATACATGTGTCTGACCAAGTCTGATTCTTTCTAATGCCGCTATTAATGAAACCAAAAATCGACGCTAAATGTTATCAAACTGCATTTAAATCTCACCTTTTTGGATATCTCGCTTAGTGACTGTTGTAGCTTTTACTTTTGCTTAGCGTTAACCGACGTTCATTTAAGAAAGGATCCATTGGGATTCAGTATTTAGGGTTATAATCATGTCATACCCTTTTGAGACTAAATAGTAGCCCTTCCCTTCCCCCAAGAAAACTATTTAACAACCTAAACTACACTTTGCTTTGGCTGGCTTTCTCTGTGGGAGATGTACTAGGGGTTAACAAGCCCAATGTATTCCTTCAATCACACATTTCACTTTAAATACTTTGCAAAGTAGATTTGCACTGGGATCAATCTTCGCTGACACTAGACTAGGCGACACCATGATAGCCTTACTAACTGTTTGCCCTGTAAAAAAAGATCCAGCAACGGAAACGTCGATTTGACGCCTTTTGCTCCATCAATGACTATGGGGGATCTTTATGCTTTTTTTCCCCTTACCATTGCATTTTCCGATTTTAACAGGATGTAATATTACCTTTTCCCTTGATTAATTGGAAAAACTATTTCCACAAAATAAGTATTTCAAAGAGAAGTAAAGAGCCATTAAACCAAGAATGAACAGATATAAAATCAAATAGTCTACCAAGCCTAAAACTATCACAAATAACCATCAATAAATAAATGAAATCCAAGATGAACAGAAATTAAAATAAATAACCGAGTCACTCAAAACAAGCATAAATTAACATGAGTAGGGCTGACAACTTCTATACCTTGTCAAGGTCAGAACATTATTTTCACTATGCTAAAAAAATATATTTTAAATGTTTTCCCGTTTTAACTTTAATAAATCAAAAACTATTACGACTTATTTAAAAATAGCATTTTTTAATTTACAATCGAATTAGGTCCTTAAAAGTTTCAATGAAGTAACTAGCTATGATATAGCAGCGCTGCCTATGATATTGCTTATATGTGCCCTTTTGAAAATCTGCATGAGTACAGTCTTTTCGTTTAATTAAAAGTCTCCCTAAACATTCCTTAAAAGTTTCACCTTAATGCCCTTACTGTCATTAGTTATAGTAACCGTAGAAGAAGCATTACAAGCACACACACGCCACAACTTACCCTGAAATGTCTAACTTAGTAATGTAAGCTGTTCTTGAGATACTGTTTTGTCACCCTTTGAGAATATACATGATCATAGTTTGCTTTGATTTAGTTCAACTTAAACCTAAATATTTCTTGAAAGCTTCACCTTAATACCTTTAGCTTGTATAGTAGCAACAGTTGTAGTAGCAGTAGTACCAATAGTGGCGGTTTTCCTCAACATCCCCTTCAACACACGATGAAAGTTTCAACTTAATACCATCAACCGGTGAAACATTGCCGATACGTACTCTTGACAACCTGTGTGGATATAGTGTGGGCTGTAGTAACAGTACTAACAGTAGTAGTAGTAGTAGCAGTAGAAGTAATAGTAGTAGTCTTAGCTTTAGAAGCAGTGATAGTAGTAGCATAGTAATAATAGTAGCAGTAGTTATAGTAGCAGCAGTAGCAGTAGCAGTAGTATGAGTTGAAGCAGTAGCATTATAATGCAAATATTGCCTTTTGGTTAATTCAACCTCCCCCACAACAAGCCCTGTAAGTTTCAAATTCCCACTCAAAACTGTTCCTAAGATATTGCTGATATGTCCTTTTGACAAACGGCATGTTGTGACTCAGTTCACCCCCCCCCCCCCCATCCTAACAGTTCACTTTCACTTTTTCACTTTCTGAAAAAGTGAAAATTTCACTTTCATACCCTTAGGCATAGTAGTAATAGTAGTCACAGTAGTAGTATTAGTACTATTAGTACTAGTAGTAGTATTAACAGAAATAACACTAGTACTAGTAGCAGCAGTAGTATTAAAATATTTCCTTTTTGTCAGTTGAACATTCCCCTCATCAAGTCCTGGAAGTTTCTACTTAATTCAATTTGCCGTTGCCATGACATTGCCGATATGATCTTTTGATAACCTGTATATTCATATATTTTTTGAAATTTTTATCTTAATGCTTTTAGCCTTATAAGTAGTTTCATTAGAAGTAGTGGTTAGGGCAACAGTAATAGTAGTAGCAGAAATAGTAAATGTAACAATGGTAGTAGTATTAATAGTAACGTGCACATATTGCCTTTTGTTCAATTGGTCTTCTCCTTTAAGAGAGTTCCGGCTTAATACTTAAACCAATTCTCAAACTATACTCTATTGAAAATCTGAATGCATACATTGTCTTTTGATTTAGTTCAAACTTGCCCTCAATATATTCTCTCAAGCTTTACCTTCATAGACCTAGCCTTGATAGTACTAGCATCACAGTAGCTGTGGAACATATTGCCGTTTGCTCAGCTGAACATCTTCCTCGTCATACCCTAGAAGTTTCACCTTGATACGGTAAGCCGTTCCAAAAATATGGCTGATGTGCCCTTTGGTCCAATTTTGACGTTCTTTTTATCTTAATACTATATTTACAGTTGCCTGGCGCTCATTTCCATTGCCACTGATCATTTTGTCTCAGCCGTTTTTGCACATTTTCGGCGATATTCACGCATATTCTATTTTTGGGAGGAAAACGAGCAGAAAAGGGGAGGGCACCTGTTGCAACGGCCGTAGAGGTACCTGCCGGGTCCTATGACCCTTAAATTGCGGGGAATAGGTAGCGGGGCTCTACGCTTCCCTTGTTTTTCCTCGGCGTAAAAGACCCGATGTTACAGCCCGCATGAGCGCATCCACGAACATAACCACAAATGATGGCAGGTGATAGGATTGTCCTTAACCCGCTACTGAATTTTGTTTCTCGTGCTTTGAAATCTGGTAATCGGTCTGATGAGATTAAGAAAACAGCGGCAGAATTTTTCAAGAAAGATGAAATCCAAGTGGCGAAAGAATTATTATGGAGGAATTCTGCTATTAGTACTCGTATGAGCATGAAAGTTATTATGACTGACAATATCTCTGACCTTCTGAAATTGCTCAAATATTGCTACAGAAAGAAAATTGCCCTCCCAAAATACGTCATTTATGAGCCAAATGAAGTACCCATTGTTCCTGGGGAAGTAATTGCTGTTATTACTAGGAAAGTAAACGAAATGGGTTCCAAGCTAGAGAGTTTTATCGAGCGTGATCGTCTCCCTGCTCATTGGCCGCTCAGAGGATCTGGATCCTCGTTTCAGGGGCCGTCCCCCACACCCCAGCCGACCTACGCAGTTGTTCTAATGAACCCCCCTCAAGACTTGAGGAACCCAGAAATGAGAAAGGAATATTTGGATAAGGTATGTGGTGACAATTCCTCTAGCATTGTTGAACTGCGAGCGTTGAAAAGTGGGTGGCGTGTGGCACTAGCCGATAAGAAGTCTGCCAATGCAGTTGCGCAGGCGTTATGTACTAACGATTGATCTGTTGAGGCAAAAGTGAAACAACCATATTTCTACGGAATAGAACGTCACGTTCCTACAGATATGAGCGATGAAGAACTCTGCGAGATTATTCCCAACTGTTTGAGCACTTTGCAGTTGGGTAATTCTAGGTCGTTCAAACTTCAGTTTTCTTCCAAAGTGGACCTTGAAAATGCCATTAAATCACCCCCAGTGATTCATTACGAACGCATCCCAATCTCTGAATATCTGTTTCTTCCAATGAGATGTTTCAATTGTCAAGCATTTGGTCACGCGGCCAAATTCTGCAAGAACGAAGCCAAGTGTTCTAGATGTGGGGATAACCACAGTAGCACTAAGGACAACCCTTGCAGCAAACCGACCAAATGTGCACTCTGTGGTTCGGACAAGCATTCTTGTTACAGTTTCAGCTGTCCGGAAGCGCAAAAGTTACTTGCAGTTAAGAAATGAATCGCGAATTAAGTCTGATTACTTGGAACATTAACGGAAATGTAATCAACAAGCTGCCTATCCTCGAAAACCTAATTCGCAATCATAACATTGTATGTCTCCAAGAACATTCCCTGATTAATGAAGGGACTGAACTTTTAAATATCAGTGATTCAATCGATCTTTTTGCTGTTGGTGCGAAATCGAGTGGTACTGGCCGGCCGTCAGGTGGTATCGCAATCTATGCTTCAAAGTCTTTAAGCGCGACAGTTTTCCAAGTTTCCGATAATTTTATTGCAATCAGGGTTGAACGGACAATAATCTTCTCAGTTTATATGCCTACGGACTACAAATCATCTAGATCATATTCCAAGTTCGTTTGTACTTGTCGAAAATTAGCAAACGCTATTGCAAATTGTCGCACCCAAGATTTGTCGTACATTGTTGCCGGAGATATGAATTGTGATATGTTGAATCCGGAAAGCCCTAGATCCCAAGTACTCTCGACTACATGCGCTGGTCTAAACATAATAGAAAATGTTCTCGATTTCACGTATGTGCATAACTCTGGGGCAACTTCATCTCTTGATTTTATAATGTGTTCTCATCAACTAGTCCCCCTTTGCCAGTCACATGTGGATACGTCTATCAGCGCATATGACCACTTACCAGTTAGTTATGTTTTCCAACCTAGTACATCTTCGAACTACAACCCTAATCTACCCAGTGGAAGGAAATGGCATCAGAAAGTTATGTGGGATTAAATTAATACCCTTTTGTACCAGAAGGTATGTGACGATATTTTAGCAAGAATTCACGTCCCTTACAATCTACTTCATAAATCTTCTTCAGTTGCACCAAGTGATAAACAAGTACTGATCAATATATACTGTAGCAAAATAGTTCATGCCCTGCAGTGTGCGGAAAAGGCTGCAGTACCGATTTGTCGTGTTCGGATTGGCTTGGAAATACCCCACTGGACCGAAAATTCGGATCTTGTAAATGCGTGTGCGGACGCGAAATTCTGGTTAAGAATGTGGATAGATAATGACCGACCAAGGCATGGTATAGTGAACTCCATCCGATTATATACTAAGCGAAGATTCGCAAAAACCCTCGCTATACATCGTGCTATGATTATTGAATGTGATAGTAAATATATAAAGCAAAAACCCGATCACATGTGGAAATTCCTAAAAAAGAAGAAACGTAAAGAATCAGTTGATATTCTGCCCAGTGAGAGTGAGTGGGTTAAATATTTTACGCATGAGTTTTGACCGCCTAATACTGATCTGGAAAATAAATTTTCTATTGAGCTTGATGCGAGTCTTACGGAATGTGAACGGGAAGTTGGTTTTGTTGTTTCTAATTCGTCAGTCAGTGAGTCACTCTCGAAACTGAAGAAGAAGTTGTCGAGGGGGGTAGATAACCTGTGCGGATTTCATCTGCAAGCGGGAAGTCAGAACCTTGTCGAGCACCTTTGTCTCCTGTACTAAATGATTTTTAATGCTGGGGTTGTTCCAGACCTATTCTGCACGGGGGTAATTACTCCTGTATTAAAAAGGGAAAAGACGGGGGGCAGTGTTCTTCTTACCGCCCGATAACTGTCGCGCCTATACTGTGCAAGTTGTTTGAATTGCTTGTTGTAAATAGGCTTAGTGCTATATGTAACACGCCGAATAACCAATTTGGTTTCAAGAACAAAATGAGTAGAGAACACGCGCATTATTTGATTGCTAATTTGTTGATTGACGCCGATGATTCAAATGAGACTTTGTATTTTGCCGGTCACGATGTCAACCGCGCGTTTGATTCCGATGAGCACCCTCAAATATTGTTGTCGGCCCGGAAACGTGGCGTGGATAAGTCTATTATACGCGCACTGAGGAATATGTATAGCAATTTAAAAGCGCGTGTAAATGTACCTTGTCTTAATGCTTTAACCCTATCTTCTAGTCTTATACCCGTAGAGAAGGGAATACGCCAAGGAGCACTTACTTCACCACCGCTTTTCAATAATAGTATTATTTCATCACAAGAACCGGTTCAGTCTACATGTATCTTTAGAGGTCTCAATGTTTCGCTGATCGATTATGCCGACGACATTTTGAACGCGAGTAGAACACTTATAGGCATCGAAGACACTTTCCGTGTTTTGAGTAAGGAGTATGGTAACATAGGTCTTTTTTTCAATCCCCAGAAGAGTGAAGTTCTCGTATTTAATAGCCTCGTTAAAGATAGTGTACCAGTTGATGTTATTTTCGGAATTTATACGATTAAGTCTTCGTCTAAGATTATGTACATCGGCCTTCCAATTTGTAGCAATCTTAAAGAAACCCGCGATTGCCTTGTTTCATTGTTCGCTGCAAAGACACGCAGAGCTTATGGAATTCTCGTTTTAATGAAGTGTCACTTTAACCGTTTTCTACTTGCAAGGGTGTATAATGCTTTTGTTTTGCCACATGTGCTAGCCCTATCTCCGTTTTGGAAAATTTTTACTTCGTCTGATCGCCGCAATATTCGGTCTATTTTCTACAGATATGGCAAGTATCTGCTTCGTCTTCCAGTTTGGATGAGGAATTCGAATATATCTCTGACGTATGGTATAGCCGACTCGCATATAGCTGTACTGAATCGCCGTGTTCGATTTGCAAAGGCGTTTGAACCAAGCCTCTCTTCATTATATGTCGCAATAACTTAAATTTGTCTTTTTTGTTTGTCCTAGGAATGTTCTTAATCTTGTTTTTCTGTAGTTGAGTTTTCTTCGGATATTTGGTTGTTATTTGATGTTACTTTTTTTTTTCTTTTCTTGTACTCCATTTACAACATTTTGTATGTTTAATAATGGGTAATAAAATAATAATAAAATAATAATAATAATAATATGCCTTAGAAGTTGTTGCAGTTGAAGTAGTTGTTGGAACCTGAAAAGGACTTCTTTTTTTTTCGTGTCTTTTTTGTCTTTTTTTTAGAGTGTTCCATTTTCTTTTAAGCGGTGCTAAAATTTATTCATTCCAGGGATCATGTGCATGCTGGTTATCCCTTGGCAAGCGCTGCCATATGGATGAAACTGGATGGACAATACTTAGAATACTTTCTCAAAGGACAAGTAATGATGAAGTTGCTCGAGAATTTGTGAAACTTAAATCTGAAGTTCGTCCAGAAAATCCCACCAGCCAGCCTTAATGTGTTTGCATCAGC
This sequence comes from Artemia sp. Qi Xiang Cuo, assembly GCF_049724085.1. NCBI lineage: Eukaryota > Metazoa > Arthropoda > Branchiopoda > Anostraca > Artemiidae > Artemia > Artemia sp. Qi Xiang Cuo. The sequence continues at coordinate 38,790,397 of NC_142802.1, forward strand.
ACTAAAAATCACTACGTACTTCTTAGTTGAGTTTAAATTGACAATGGCAGTGGCATTTAAAGCTGAAAAAAGTGCCAATGTTGCAAATATCTGGTTTTTTTGGTACTTCAATTTTCCATATCCTTGTTATGTTTAGATTAAATTTAGATTGAACTTTTACGTTATGAATAAGAGTAGTTAACTAGTTAGTTTAAATCTATTCCATTTTTCTGTGATTGCACTTTGAGATCTGTATCATTCCAATTGCATTAGTGAGTAAGTGTTGTGAATTCCATGCTATAGATGTATTTTTGTGTTATGTGCTTTTCAATATGTCTTCTTTGCCAAGAGTTATGGTTCGTTTAACTTCAGCTCATTTGTTTTCCTCTAATTAAGCTCTTGCGTTTTTAAGATGCAGTTGTAATAAAAAGAATATAACTCAAAAGATCAAAATTTGGTTAACACTGACATTCCACTTGTACAATTCACTTGAAAAGAAAGCTGTATCTAAGAAAAAGCAACTTAGGTTTGTGACTTTGTGAATTTAATTATCAGATTTTCAAAGAATCTAAATAGAAAAATTCTTTTGTGTTATACTTATTTATAGAAAACTAGATTAATCTTTAAATAGTCCGGTAGCATAGACATTTTGTATCCTAGCTTAGATATGTAAACTTCAATGAAAAAAACAACTGTTTTGTAAATTAATTCAGAAGATTACCCGATTTTCTCCATCTTGTATACATCTTGGAGCACTACGTGAGCAAGAAAGCTACATCACGCGTGGAATAATCCCTTTAACACTTGTCACACTTCCGCCAAGCTTGGCGCGCCACCTGGTGCATGAGGTTTTTGAAAGTTTGCACCCCCTCGAAATTAATGTATAGAACCGATGTTTTAATGTTTATAATTCCCCTGAACCCATTTTGATGAATATTTTTACAGTTGTGAACAGAATTTTACTTATCTGGCGATGAATAGATAATTCTTAACGGATTTGTTACGCTGATTTCTTCACAATTATTTTTGAAGTTTTCTTGTTGAAATTACATATATTAAAAAAAACTATAGAAACCAATAAATGACAAAAGATCTGTTTAAATTTCAAAATTTAGCATAAAAATCTGAATGAAACATAGCATTAATATCTAGATTAGGAGCAGGGGCATAGCTTCAGCATTTTGATTGTAGGAGAGGGGTAAGATACAAATCTGGAGAGTCAGAGGGCACGGGCTATGTAATATTTTTTTTTCTCTAACATTTTTAATGTTTTTAACCTTCCCCCTCCCCACACGCCACTGATTAGGAGTATCTTGCACATTAAGAATTTCAAAATAACAAATCTTCGAATCGGAATAAATCGAACAAAATCTCTTCTGTACACTCATCTAAATACTATTGTAGAATTTCAAACTATGAATTATTATCGATTATTTCATCCTATTAAAAATAATTTATATATTTTATATAAACAAAAGAAACCAGATTAAGCTGAAATCTTTAATTTGCTAATAATTTAAAATAGGGTTTTTTTTTAATATTTTTCGTGAGTTCGTTTATCTAAACAATGTTACTTTATTTATCATAAATTAAAACATTCAACAAATCAATTACGGCAGGTCCCTATATATGTTTTATTTATTTTTTACTTCTGACATTCAAAAGACCTTTAGTAGATACTATTTCTATCAAACTTTACCACTGGCACGTAGTACCAAAGTTTAATATGCAAAAACCATTTTGACTTTTAAGTTTTCCACTCTAGATTGAAAAAAGGAAAATAGATTGTACTCCAAGGAGTTATAGAACTTGTTAAGATTGTAAAGTAGAAGCATTGAATAAATTTCAGAAGATCCAAAACTTTGGATAAATGAATTGTCGTGGGTTACAACTGATAGCTATGTTTGGGACCAGGTTCTTAGCAAAGGAATCATATCGTCAAAAGTTCTTTACATTCTGGTTATACGAAAGAAGGAATAAACCGAAAACTTAGAAAACTTTGAATTGACTCTTGTTTTACAATTCAAGCAGTAAAAAGTTATAGACGTACCGTTTCGTGTTTTATTCTCTTCTACATTGTACAAGCCAAAAAGTACAAAGTCAAAAACATCACCAGCACCATATAGCGTTTGGCACTTTTTCAAAATTCTGCAGTAGTATTTTACAAACTAAGGTAGGGCACTTATTACGGTACTTGTCGGTTAGCTGGAAACACATGCATAAAGTGAAGTTTGGTTAATGTTAGTGAAATAAAACAAAATACGATGAAAATATAACAGTTGAGAAACAAATTTGGGCTGTATATTTGCACATTAGGGGAGGGGGGGGGGGGGTAGAGAATAGCATATATTAAATACGTACCCTAACCTGACCTAGGTACCTTTTTTTGCCCCTTCAACCGCAAAAAAACTAAAGTTTAAATATTTTTCACGGAGTGAGCAATACCTCACTAGGCAGAGGAAACCTGTTTTTCATTACGATCTTTCAGGTTCTATATGCGGTTCTTGTCGCGTGTATTCCAGCTAACCAATAAGTACTCTTATTACTAAACTTATTTTGCCAATTACACTGATTGAACTAACTTCGCCTTATTATTACACTAAAAAAAAGGCTAAAAGCTAGATGGCAGTGATGTTGTTTTTTTTGCAACGCTAGTGCCAGTTTCCACTCTTAGAAGTTACCTGTTCTCTTTTTACCAAGCCACAAAACATGCAAGTAAAATCAATAAGCATAAGTCATGAAGCCGTGGAAAACCTTAGATCTATATTGCGTGTAACATACGCAAGTTACGGTCAGTGCTGCTTTTCTCCCTTTTCGTGTAAACTAATTTTTTTTATTACAAATAAATAAAAGTTTATGTATCAACATGTCACTTTAATAACAACAAAGGGACTACAACTCCTACAGTTTATTTTATAGATAGGATTAGCAGTAGTTTTAGTATTTTAAGTCGGTGAATCTTTGTTATTTACTTTTAAATTATAACGGCTTTATTGCTATTGTACAAACTTGTTTCCACTTTCAACTGATGAATTTGTTGCAAAAACTTATAAAAATAAGAAATATTTATACACGATACGTTTTAATTTTATATGATAGTGTTTTGACTGCTTTTATACATTAACAGCTATTTTCAAACTTGTATAGTTTATTCTTAAAACTTTTTGTGGAAGTATTGAAACGAATAACTATTTCAGTTATTGTTTCCATAATTTTGCGGGAGCGGGAAATTCATTTTTTCAACTATTCCGTGAAAAGTCCTTACCTCAAAAGTTTAAATAATTGTTTACGCTTTATAGTATGTGGCTAAATTATGTGGTTTTAACTTTCTATGTAGTAAATAAAATTATGTCAGGTAGACTTTGAGCTAACAACAGTAACAACATACTTGGTTCGAATCCATGACACGCATGAAATTAATATTTTACTAAAAGTAAGGAAAGTTAATAAAGTTCCAAAGAATGAACATTCTTCGTTTAAAATCATTTTTTAAGAAATATAAGGCTATTTTTAGAAAGTTGACAGGGCACGACAATGCACTGCATTGGGAAACTGTCTTGTGTTATAATTTGTACTTAAAACTTAACCATATCAATGATTAGTTTAGCCTGTGGGTAGGATTGGATGGTAAAACTTAAATAACGCAGGTGTGTTAATAAATGCCTTCTGCAAAAACAAAACATTCTAAATATCGTTGCTTGTGGATTTGGTTTTCTCTTAGTTTTTTTAGAAAGGAGTCTACAACCCTGTATAAATACAGGAAATTGCATTTGTGACGGTTGTACTATGTTTTATGTAACCCGACTTATAGTTAGCTAAAACTGGGAGTGTTATTTTGTTCATTTTATTGCTTGCCATCACGTCCCCCGACATCTGCTTAGTGAACTATGATAACTGCATAGAATTTGATGGAAAATAACCTTCATAAGACAAAACTGATCTTGTCGCGCTTAAAATTTGTTTTTCAAGCTATATTAAGAAATAAATTCTTTAATAATGAACGTAAGCTAGCACAAAATTGTGTTTGTGTTTTTATGTTTCTTATATATCCATGTTAAAGAAGAAAAATAGGTGCCTTGAGTTTACCATTTGTTTATATGTGCATATATGTGTGTAAAATAGAACTAAGACTGGATGTTTCATTCAACTGTGAATTACTTGAAACAGCTCTTGGAAAACTCTTTTGTAAACTTAATGCTCAATGTCACATTCCATGTCTGTTAATATGCCAGCAATTTAATCAAATGATTGCTTGTGTGGTTTTCAGTTAATGAATTGAAAATCTGTAAAATTAATTTTCCAATTATTAACAACCAGGTGGCCGAGTGTAAATTGGCAAGCAATAAGTTCCTCAATATTATTGAGGCTTATTCTTTATATAATCTAATTGAGAAGATCTCAGATAATTCTGGAATCGACATCAATCTTATTAAACGTCCTTGTCATTATGTCAGTATTGTTGTTAACATTCCAGAAGTTTAGAATAACTTTAAAATTACTATTTTTTAAGTTTAACAGCAATGGTTTTACCGGCTGCAGTGCATTTCTTCAAATTAAGCTAAAGGCCACTGCTGCTAATTTGGCAGTTTGAAATAAAAATATATTCCTTACAAAAATAAAAACAAAGAAGGCTTGAGCTAAAAGCATTAGCCATACTCAATCGATTGCTCACCTCTAAAACATCGGTGGATGTATTCTCTTTTATTCAATTTGTTCTTTTTATTTTTGTTCTCTATTTTATTTCTTCTTTTTTAATATTTTCCATTATTTTCCGTACAGCTTAGTAACACCAAACTACGGCTGCTCAAGACTTTTTTTTTCAAGAGAACTTGTTCTGTTTCTGGGGAGTCGATCTGTTTCTGTTTCTGTTTCTGGGCAGATCCAAATGCTTTTGTAAAATACCTATAACAAAAGTCTTAAAAGCTTATTACACAATACCATTATTTCTTGATAGATTTATATGGATAAGAATGATTTATTAGGGAGGAAGGTTTATAATTAAAAACTCTACTGAAAAAGAGGTTTTCACTGCCTATTTTAAAGAGCATAGAAGCTGACAATGGGAAGTATGGAAAATCAAGCTGTCTGTGGCATCGACAAATGATAAGATATGAGATTCAAATGAAAACGATTTCAAAATATTCAACCGCCAACTAACATTTCATTGGAAGCAAAGTAGTAGTATTTAGCAGCAGTTATAAGTTATTAGAGTAAATTTTGTAAAAATTATTCGGTTCAACACGACAAGCGTCTTCTTGTACTGTGACGAGCCTGTGTACTCGAGACGAGGCACAGGCTGTTCAGCCTAACTCGGCACCTGGAGTACACTGGATCACATTCTGTCACTATGTTCGGTCTACTTTTTTGAGTGGATGGTGGCCGTTATTTGTCCCTTTTACGTCTGTGCTTCTGGAATCCAGGACCTGATGGCAACCATGATTTGTCTCATTTGTGCCTGTGCTTCTGAAATCAACCCAAAGAATCGAGTTCGTTTTTCTTGGTGGCATACCAGGATTTAGTTTAGCCTCCTTGTTGTTCCTTCTACTGGGAAAGGAGCTTAAATTCAAGAGACTGGTGGGTCAGGTGCTCGCTTGGACGTCGCAAACCGCGCCCAAACCATCTGAGCCTTCTACTCTTGGGGATATTATATAATCAATGCTTCTGTCTGCACATTTGCATTAGCTGCTCGGTGCTTATTCTTTGGCTCGTTCGACAAGCTTCTTCAACGTGCAATATGTTTTAAATTCAAACTGATGTTTTTTCTTTATTCTATTCATTCAAGTAGAGGCGAAAGAGGCTCAAGTCTTAATCCGTTTTTATTTCGAAATCGTAGCAGTAGCTGATAGCATTACCTCTGCTTGTGGTTTTTTTTTTTTATCATTCTTTGTTTTTCTCTGCTTGGAAATTCTAAAGTAAAAGTGTAAATGAAAATCTTTCTTTTGACACTTTTAATTTTTCAAGCTTTCTCCCTAACATGTTTATAAACATGAAAGTGTCGTAGATCTGTTTTTAATATTCTTTGGGCTAATTTTAAAACTACTGATGATGTATCTGAAGGTTATAGGTTCCGAATAAAAACAACTATATTCTAATTCGACACCGTGCCGAGCCAATTAACCGAAATAATCTCCCTTATCCCCCCCCCCCCCTTTTCGGGGAAAGTTTGTGTTTTGTCGCAAATAATTAGAGTAAAAACAATTTTTACCTCTATTATTATTAATTGACTATTGTTATTATGCAATAATTATTCCAATAGCTAATTAATATAAGCTTAAAATTAAAGAGTTTTGAGCTTTTAAGTTTTATTTCTCAATTTAGTTAGATAAATGTATTATGAAAGCTTCGTCATCATTTGAGATTAAAATGAAAGAGGGACAGATAGGATTAAATTGCAAGGATGTCGTAGTCTTGGATAATTAACTTGAAAAAGCCTAAAGGGATAAATGAGAAAAATGTTTAGAAGAAAATATGAATTTCTGACAGCAAACAGAATTTCTAAGCAAACGGAAGTTGTTCTTCATAGCAGCGTAAAAGTAGCACTCTCCTTTGGTAATCAATAATAGAAAGGGAAATCGGGTGTGAGGTGAAAAGAACGAAAAAAAAAATCAATTTATAAATTAATCTCTATATATTGCGCTGAAAAAGATCCTTTCAAAACACAAGGCCTTTTTTTATTCTGTGACGTCTCAAAATGAGACAAGATTATTCCTATTGGTAGAGATTAAATTCTACTGTTTTAATTGGAAAGAGGCACGTTATAGCAAATAATGCAGGGCAATCGTAAAATAATTAGAAGTCACACGAAAATTAGAACATTAGCTTCAGTCATGCATATTCTACAAAGCCTTATTGAAATTCTAAAATGTACGACTCACAGCCTTAGGCAAAATACTGACAACAAATTTAACATTGCTAAAATCTTAAATTTTCAGTTGAAAGTTACTGTAATGCAGTTTTTTTTAACTAAATATGAACAAATAAATACAAATTGTCATCTCTATAGCCTATGGTTCAGACAAATGCGAGTTCAAAGTCTGGAAACAATTACGATTTCTAAGAGCTGTTTATCAAGTAACTTATAAGTATATAGTAAAAAATTCCTTGAAATTTTATCGTACTTCTAGAACAACTTGGAAATGCATGTGGATATTACTTAGGATAGAATAATAGATTTCTTCTTTGTTCTGTAAGATAAACTTTTTCTTTTTCATATCATCTAGCTAGGGTTGTCCCACGACTAATGGTTGAATTCTAAACCTTGATAGAAAATTGGATATTGTCTTTTCTTCCATTTCGTGACTGTTCTTTCTTAACGTTTCTCGTGTTAAATAAAATTATTTCCAGGTTTGTATAATAGTTAACAAGCTTTGCTAGGGTAAGGATTGATAAGTGTGAAAAATTTACAAAATGAGCAATATATGAATTCAATAAAATTGTCACAAAAACATCACAAAAAAACTCACAAAGAACATCACAAAAAAACTGTCATTTTGATGAATAGTTAAGTGAACACTTCATTTAAACATTTAAAAACATACCTGCGGCCGTCATTCTTCGGATAGTTAAACAAAATCTCATTTTCATTTTCGCAATAGAAATCTGTATACTATCTGTATAACATGCATTAAATTTGATAATGCAACTTCATCTAGATTGCACCACTTTCTTGATGTTTTACCCTTTGCTAAAACCAAGTAATTTTTTATGGGTGAGAAAATATAGCTTTTGTAAAGTTTATGGCTTTCGATCAGCTTGAAGCACGAAAGCGACCACCAAAAAAGTCTACGTGACTCCATTTTTAGGATTCCAGTTGGTGTTGAAGTGGATCACTCTTTACTTAGCGTTCATCTCCATGAACGGTTAATCCAAAGATGTTTATAATTGGAAGGAGTAGTGCACATTTGGAAATTATGATAATACCTGAGTATATCAAATGCTAGTCAAAGAAGCAGCTTGAAAAAGTCTATTAAAACATTCTTTTTCAATAATCACTAAGTCACTAAGGCTAGGAATAAGTGAAGATGAAAAGGTGACGTTGGGTAACGAAAAGATTGATCAGGTGGGCAGCTTCACTTGCCTTGGTAGCATTATTAGTAAAGACAGTGGGAACAGTGAAGCTGTTCAACGTAGAATAGCCAAGGCTCAGAGTGTTTTTACACAGTTAAAAATAGTTTAGAAGGATAGGAAGATAAGTCTGCAAACCAAGATTAGAACCGCCTGCTGTTAAATAGAAGAGAGAAGAAGAATATTAGAAGCTATAGTGATGACAGTGGTCAAACATGGCTCTGAAGCATGGGCGCTCCGAAAAGCGGACGAAGATTTCCTAGATGTTTTCCATAGAAATTGCCTACGGATTGTTCTGGGTACCCAGCTTACTGACCGTATTTCAAACATTGGGCTGTACGAAAAGCATGGTTCAATCCCAATTTCTGGGGCTTTAATGAGAGAAAGGTTGAGATGGTTAGGGCACGTTCTGCGGATGAAGGACGACAGATTGCCAAAGATTGTCCTTTCGGCCAACAAAAAGCAGGTCGTCCAAGGTTGGGGTGGGAGGATGTCATAAAGAAAGATTCAAAGGAAATGGGAACTTCCTGGGAGGGTGTAAAGAGGCAGGCTTTGAATAGATTTGGATAGAGGAGGAGCGTGCGTAGATGGGTTGGCCTCAGGCGGCTTGGTGCTGTGGTGAATTGTTAGTAGTAGTAGTAGCAGTAAATTTTAATAATCTACAGTAAAAATCAGGGCTTCTTTTCAGCAGTTTACACTCGTGATGTATTTTCGAAGACCAGTAATATTATTTCCTATTTCTGGAGAGACGAATAACCCCGACTTTTGAAATTGAATATGTGTTTGAAATCTTAAGTTTAAAATTTTAAACCAGTGATTACACTCATGAGTTAAAACAAATTATATTAAACATATGAGTTTACACGAACTCTATTTATAAGAAATGCCGTACAATAACCTTGTTAGTTAGAAAACTTTAATAAAGGACAAACCAAATCGGAAAAAATGTGACACTAGAAAACGGAGAGACTGCCTGTAATAAAGCTTGTGACCCGAAAACTTTTCATTCTTTTTACTGGTTTGAAATTTCACAAAGAAGACCCAATCAAGTGGAAGTTAACTTCGGGTTCTTTATACTGGTTTAATTTTTCATAAACGCGTCAATTAAGTTGGGCTTGTTTTCTGGAATGCACAACAAGGATAGCATGATTGAAAATGCGTAATAGACATAAACTAAGGAAATAGAAAAAAAAAAATTGTCACGGAACTGTATGAAGGCTATTTCTGTTTATGTCATTGTTATCACCTTGTATAAAAATCTTTTCAGAGCAGAACGTAAAAAATATTTCAAAAAGACACTAAAAGCAATAACATTTTTTTTTTAACACACAATCAGAACAGATTGTCAATATAAACAATCAATTGCCCCCGATAGGAAGTAGGGCGCACTCCATAAATAACAATCCACATCTATGTATTTTTTCTTCCTTTTCTTCTTCTTCCAGTTACTTTGTATTGAAGAGGTGATCGTAGAAACTTAAGAGAGGACTCATTCGACGGAAAGTGGAAAGATGTAGCGTCTTGTCAAAAGTGACTGAATTAATGTACGATACGATTTACCACAAAATAGGGTATTTTCTGGAATTTTATGTATTACGTCATGGCATCTAATGTTCAAAGGGCTCTAATAAGCACCCCGTTCACAAAGAAATTGAGGCTGTAATATAATTGACAATATAATCGTTCTTTACTGGGTTCCAGCTAAAGAAAAGACATAAACTTTTCCTGTGCGTGACACAGAACAGGAAAAGAAACAGGAACAAAACAGCAAAAGAAATTTTTATACAAAATCGTGGTTGCAGCATCCGTTGCAACCTAGTAAAACAGTCTTTCGAACTCTAGGCTATATGGGCGCCAAAAACTTAAAATATATTTTGAAGAAAAAAACTGTCCAATGAGGAAGAAATAGCGTTTGAAGCTGATTCAGGAATACTGATTATTATTTCAGTTAATCCTAATGATAAAACAATTTAAAGTAAAGCAAGAACAATTACAGTGAAAGAAAATGCCTGGTATTTTGGAACGACGTTCACTGTCCATCTCTAGTGCTGAAAGAAGAATATATATTCAAAAAAAAACTAAAAAATCCCGATGGTGAAATTCCGAAAATGAAAACTAAAAACTGCCAAAATTAATCATAGGCAGCGCAATAGCGCTGCCTTAGTAAAGAACTATTGGGGAACAATGTATTATTTATTTCTTTGTATCTTCTGACCAAGGCACTTCGTGTAGAAGGAGTTATTGTAGAAACTTCAAAAGGGGCTCATTCGATTGGAAATTGATATCTCTAAAGCTCTTTTTAAAAATCAAAAGTGATTGGAGGGAAACTAACCCCATCCACCCACGCCCATCCTTTCCCCAAACACATCCAAACAAAATTTCGAGATAGCCAAATTGTTCAATATAGTTGAAAGGTCCAGTAATTATGGCTTCGGGCATGTCAAATCTCCCGCAGCCATCAGGGCAAAGTATGTAAGTTAGACAATTCGTTCATTGTTTACATATGATACATGTCATGGGTTGGCAACCCGCGGCCCACATGCGGTGTCTTGGTGCGGCCCGCAAGATCCTTGCCGCAACACACCTGACGGACCATATTACACACCATACCAATACAGAACGGAATGAAAGGAGGCACCATGTAGCACTCTGCCATCTAGGATTCTGGAAAAATCCGTAAAGACCATCTTGCATAGTTAGTTTGATGTTCGACCATCCGGACCAATCCTATCTCAAAGTTGGTAAAATACCCCCCCCCCCCAAAAAAAAAAAAAACGCTTTTAGATTTTCTATGTTTATTCTTTTTTAGTACACTAAAATTTGGTGCTTGTGGTTCTAAATGAAAGCCAAATTATCTGTTCATGTTATGTGGTCATCTTGTGGCAAAATATTGAGAAAAAAAAAATAACGCTTGATTTTGTGTATGAGCATCATCTGGTATATAGTGGAGCAAGAAAAATGGTACACACTGGGAAATATCGCAGTATGTACCAAGTGACACCCATCTACAAAATCAAGGGTAATTTTTTTTTTCTAAGGGCAATTGTTATCAAAAGAGCTTAAGTACATCCAGATTGTCGAAGAGGCATAGATACAATGTCTTGGGAACAGAATAAGGTATTAAGTTTCAGGGAAATTAGAAGGGGAGTAAAACTATATCAAAAGGAACAATGCATATCCAGATTGTATATCCTCAATACATATGAGAATAAGGCATTAAGTTTCAAGTTTCATGGAAACTAGAGGGGTAGTAAAACTAAATTAAAAGGTACAATACATATCCAGATTGTAAAAAGGTTGTATGTGCAATATCCCAGGAAAAAAGGGGCGGTACGTTGAAACTCTCAGAGTATATTATTGGGGATGTTGAGCTATATCAAAAGGCACTATGTCAATCCAAGTTTGTCCTAAGGGCATATTACAATATCTTAGGAACAAATAAAGGTATTAAGTTGAAACTTCAGGACCTGTTGAAGGGGATTTATAACCAAATATGGATATTAAAATGGCTTATTTTAATATCCATATTAAAATGTTCAATGGCTTATCAAAATGTACTATATGCATGCAGATTTGTTTAAAAGGGCAAATGAAAAATATCTGACGAGCAGCTGAAGGCAATAAATTGGACCTTTTAGTTCTACTACAACTGCTACTTATGCAGTTAGTAATACTGTTATTGTGACTTTTACAAGATGTGACTGCTTTTAACTGTTTGAATTTGTGACTATTTGCAACTGCAAATACTTGTGACTGTGACTGATTGCGACTAAAACCCCATCTACTTGTAACTACAACTCCCAGTGCATGCGACTTTGACTGCATCAACTACATTGCTATAGCATATAACAAGAAAATCCCTCAGAACTGGAGTAATGCCAAAGAGGCAGGGATAGACTGGCTGGTAGGCTCCGTAAAAACAAATAGATACACATAGGCCTATAGTTTATTTCTTGTTTTCGAGGATTTATACGCCCAAGATGGCTTCTAAAAAAGGAAGATCGTTCATGAAAGATTGATATCAAATGAAGCACGGACAAATTAAATTTTGTTTTATTGAAGTTAAAGAAAACCTTTGTGTTTCATCTGTCAAAAGAGTATTTCCGTAGTAAAGGAATATAACTTGGAGCGACGATACGATACTGAGCACGAAACTAAATTTTAGTGTCTTGAAGGTGAATCTCGAAAAAACAAAAACATAAGCATGGTCGCTCATTTAGCGACAGCAAACTTGTCAAAGAGTGTGACTTATTATTGTGGAGGAAGTATATCTCGGAAAGAAAAACATTTTTTTATATAATAGTCTTCTCTGCTAAAACTTGCACCCGCACCGAAGACTTGGGTACTAACTTGTTTGAACAACTTAAGGATAAAGTAGTCTTTTACGTACTTTTCTCTTGCGATAGACGAAAATACGGACGTGTTGGATACGGCACAATTCCTAATATTTGTACGAGGGATTGATGAAAATTTTCATATACAGGTATGTGAGGAGTGACTTAAAATATGCAGTCTTAATGGAATTACAAAGGAGAGGATTTATTTCACCACTTGAAACAAGCCCTGGTTTCGTGCGGCTTAAGCTGGGATAAATATTTGTGACGTGATGTATTATTATCAAGTAAGATGGCTAAGTCGAGATTCAGTACTTCAACGATTTTTTATTTACAGAAGAAATTTGTAACTTTCATGGAGATGAAAGGAAAGGTAATACTTGAACTTTACAACAACAGTCTTGGGTTTTTAACTGATTAAACTGAAGAACTGAATCTACTCTATACACGTTTACAAGGAAAAAATAAATTGAAATGCCAGATGCATTCAGATGTTAGGCATTTGAAATGAAACTAACATTAATTATCAAGCATATTGATGAAAAAAGCTCGAACATTTTACAACTTGAAAGAAAGCAATAGAACAAGCTGGTATAAATTTTATTTTGTAAAAAACTAAAATGAAAAGTGCATTAATAAAACTTCAAACCGAATTTCAAATCGGTTTGATAATCTCAAGAAGATATTACATAAGATGGATATTTTCGAAAACCCCATGGAAGTGGATGTCAATTCTTTTTTTGCTTTTTGCTGCTTGTTTTCTCGATCTGTTGTTATTTTTGTAAGAAGATGTATTACTTTGGAGTGTTAATTTTATCTATATGTTCAATGTATTAAGCTGAAACATCAAGCTCTGCTCTCTGTTAGCTAAAGTAGAAATTTTGTTACAACTGTTGCATTAATAAAGGTTTACCTCACCATATGGTGGACCAAGAGAACTTATGGTATTGTTAACGCTTTGAATTTGTTCGAAAAAATCTGAGGGTATACAATATGATTTGTTTTTGGACATGTATGGATCCAAGTTAAATGCATTGATTATTTGATTTTTGTTCATGGTGGCAAGTCTAGTAGAACACTACCGCCGGGGTGATTTCCCACTAGGTTTCATATCGATTTAGCGACATTAGCACAAGGCTCTCCGTCAATGGTCCAGCAATGGTGCACTCTAAACATACAGTGTCCGTTCGTATAACACTCACATCTTATATACCCGACAAGTCCAATACAATGATACCATTTGTTTTTGAGAACATTGAATCGGTTATTCCGTTCTCGAATAGTTGTGAATCTTGATATAGGGATTGCTTTGTCAACTCGCACAGGGTTCTGTAGGATTTATTGAAGGACAGATTGTAGAGTGGGATTCTATTTACTTTACACACAAGATTGGAAAGTCTAAATATTTCAAATTTGTGTGAGGAGCTTGTCCATGATCCCACGGCACTAGCACTTTTTACAAATGCCAAAGCATGTTTTGAAGGAATTTCGTCATTGATGAATGAAGAATCACTGTAGATGCGTGAACCTATGGCAATATGTCGTTGATTGGTGATCGTATGAAGAAACAGAAGTTTTATATTACTTCCGATGGCTCTCAATTTTTCAATTGGCAGAGCAACAGAACTCATAACCTGTTGTTTTCGTACATGAAGCTTTGCCGAGGTGACAGACTGTTGCATCAGCAAAATGAAATTGAATGGAACGAGTGTTAATTTTATGTCTGCTTTAACATTTGGTGACAGCCATTGGGATATGTTAAATATTTCAAGATTTACTTTCCCAACCTAATGCAATTCGCTAGTTCTCGCCCCTCTAAGTGCACTCGCAGTCTCCGAGTCCATCGTATATATACATCCGTTGGCTGAGCCTCTCAATTTCTTATCTGCCATTGGAGTCATCAACATGAACTGTATGTAGCTCGTATAGTTTGACAGATTGTTGCAAGTGCTTTTCTGCATCGAAAAGATTTAAACACGAAGTGATTGACGGGTGGAATTCCTTGTGCGGTAGATATGCCGTCTCACGCAAATGTCTAGAAGAAATGATTTTTCGATCTAACAATTTTCTTTCTTTGTTTTTTCTTATTCTTGTTCTGTGACAATAGTGGCGTCTTTCGTTTCTGTCCTGAATAAAGACTGATGAGCAACGAGGTTTTTCTCGACCTTTTTAAACCTTTCACACTTTGTTGAGTTATCAATCACTCACAGAAGGATCGTGCAGTGGATATGAGATTTTCCGAAAATTTTTGTTTTTAACCATTGCTAGAGCCCAGTCGGGCAATGTAGAGGATGCAAAATCCGTGGCAGCCGGTACAATGTATTTTTTAGTCGAGGGAAGGGCAGAGCGAAACAGCCTAGCAAACGAACTGCCAAGACCGAATCCAAACGTTCACGAACGACCTTTGTAATACTCCATTTCATGACCCGATTGTCGTGGTCTAAGAGCAGCAACATAACAATTAATATCAGGACAAACGAATGTAATTTTTCTATTAGCCATCTTGAATGGGTCAAAAATGACATGTAATCACAGCAAAACCTTTTGTTATTGCTAAAGGATCAGATAATTATGCTCTTAATGTCATCTGACAAAGTTCCAAATATGTGTTTACAGGGATATATTGGAGTTGCCTTCTATTGTAGTAATGAATGTGATCTTGAAAGGTTTCCCGTTCAAGAACACACAGGAGGGGAATGACGCTATTGCCAACTCTCGAGATCTCAACGAATGAAGAGCAAAGAAATATGCAACTGTCTGAAGAGAAGCTGGGCGAAGTCTGCAAAATGACACGATCCATCCCGCTTATATCCTATTAGTAATAGTTATATACATCGGACTGATAGTCAATGTTCTTTACTTTTTTCTATAAGATATCACCGATATCTTATATCACAGATATACAGATATACAATATCACATATCACAGATATACACAGATATCACAGAGATATCACAGATATACAATATCATCGATACTTGTTTTAAGATGGACTAGCTTGAGGATTGGTTCTGTAAGCTTTGTGAAAGTATTGTTAACTTTAACCTTGATTAATGGTAACCAAACCTACGTGCGTGATTTACAGCCCTTATTTTTCTTTTCTTTTCTTACTTAATATTCCTTTTCTTTTTTCCTTAGCTTTTATCTTCTTTTTCCCTGACTGTCCTTTTTCCTTCCCTTTTCTGTTTTCATCACTTTTTTCTATAAGATACGATGTGATTGACATTTCTTTAAAGATAGACTAGCATGCAGGTTGGTTCTGTAAGCCTTGTGCAAGAAATGTTGACCTTAACCTTGATTACACAAAGGAAAATCCTTAGGCTTTTACAGAGCATGAGCTAGTAAAAATGAACTACTTTGTCATCTTTGCTACCCAAGACACGCTTTAAAGTATATACTGACCCCCGTCCCAAACCAAATAACCGGCCAGGCCAGGAACAGAACCCGCGCTCCTCGGACAAAGGTTAATACTATAATAACACGAATATGATGATTTAGTGTTTGTCCCAAATTTCATTTTATCGTTCTTTACTGTAATTATTTGAAAAAAACTACGTTTTCTAAAGAGTTAAAGAGGCTGAGTTAAAAGGTCGAACCTTAAAACGTACAGGGATTAGGAGGCACAGTTGGGGGGCTACCGCCCCCCAAACTCCCCACTTTCGCAGCCTTTAAATATAAAAAAAATTTCTTTAAACTGAAAGTAAGGAGCGACATTAAAACTTAAAACGAACAGAAATTATTCCGTATATGAAAGAGGCTGTGCCCTCCTCAACGCCTCGCTCTTTACGCTAAAGTTTGACTTTCTCACAACTCTTTTTTTAAACAATAAAAACTTTAGCCTAAAGAGCGAGGCGTTGAGGAGGGCACAGCCTCTTTCATATACGGAATAATTTCTGTTCGTTTTAAGTTTTAATGTCGCTCCTTACTTTCAGTTTAAAGAATTTTTTTATATTTAAAGGCTGCGAAAGTGGGGGTTTGGGGGGCAGTAGCCCCCCAACTGTGCCTCCTAATCCCTGTACGTTTAAAGGTTCGACCTTTTAACTCAGCCTCTTTAACTCTTTAGAAAACGTAGTTTTTTTCAAATAATTTCTGCACGCTTTTGTACAGTTTATTACTTATTATTGCTTGACTAACTGTTAGCTGATCGTGTCAGGAGTTAAAGTTGGGGGGCTGCCGCCCCCAAACCCCCCGCTCTTGAATATTCTTGTGTTAAGGCTTTTAATTCCTGAATACTCAAATCACGTCGTACAGGGTGCCTCCTAATCCCTGTACGTTTTAAGGTTCGAACTTGTGAATCAGCCTCTTTAACAGCCCCCCAACTGTGCCTCCTAATCCCTGTACGTTTTAAGGGTCGACCTTGTAACTCAGCCTCTTTAACTCTTTAGAAAACGTAATTTTTTTCAAATAATTTAAAAAAGAAACTGAATTTCTTTTTAAAGTTAAAATTCAGTATATAAAAAATTTGCTCTGATGGTGAATCGAACCCGAGTTTTCCGCCTGACAGTCTGGAGTATCAACCACTGGACTATACAGACACAATAGTAATTGTTTTTTAGTAAATTAAAGCTATTTTCGACGCAAGCAAATTCCCAAAAAACTTGATATTTGGTTTTTGGAAAAACTGTACCACAGAGACATTACATTATTTTTATTCTGTGCGATGTATTTTTGACGCAAGCAAATCCCCACAAAACTTGATATTTGGTTTTTGGAAAACAGGGAAGGAGTGATCAGATTGAGATGAAATTTCAAGGATAAGCTCCCAGGCCCCAGAAAAGCTTATCCTCTAAATTTCAGCCTGATCAAAAAGCGTTAAAGGGGGGCTGTGGTGGGAGAAATTAACATGGGCTAATATAGGAAAACGAGGTTTTTCGTAAATGTAAATTCGGGGGATAATTTTTTCTGTCTGAAAATATCAAAAGGCCCTAACAGGCCGAATTCTGCTTCGAATGAGTCCTCATTCAACCGGATTCGTTGCCAACTGTGGCCTCTAGGCGTGGCTAAGAAAAAAAAAAGAAATGATGATGAATTTTAAGTGGCTATATTTGGTTTTTTGAAAACAGGGAAGGAGTGATCGGATTGAGCTGAAATTTCGAGGATAAGCTCCCGGGCCCTAGGAAAGCTTAACCTCTAAATTTCAGCCCAATCGGACAACGTTAAAGGGGGGCTGTGGTGGGAGGGTCCAAACTTCCGGCCCAGTTTACCCCATGAAGATAAAGTCGGAGGAGGATGAAATTTTGCAAGTTTCTTAGTTTGAGCTTGGGCTAAAAAATGCGATTACCGCCGTCTTTCTGCGACCTCTAGGACCTGAAATCGCTTAACATTGTGGTGGGTCGCCTCTTTATAGTAGAGGCACAAGTGTGCCTCCTTGATTTCGTTCCTTTGCCAACTTATCCTCCTGAAATTTTTTCTTAATATCCTCCTTTCTTGTCTCTCTTTTTTTTGTAGTACCTCCTTCCTTCTTCTCTTTTTTGCTCCACATTCTCCTCATACCTACTTTTTTTCTTTTGCCTTAGTAGTTTGGCTTTACCTGGCATTTTTAGAAATACCTGTTAAAACTTCCTAGCCTATGTCAAAACTATTCAGAAACTTAGTTTCAAAAGTAGGCTACCTCTAAACCTTCTCTCTCAAGAGAGAGGTTTGTATTCCAGATTATTTGGGAAAAAACGTGTTTTCAACTTTTTAGTGTTGGCCTTGTCAGATACTGAGCTTCAGAAGTCCTTCTAAATCTTCTCTTTGAAGAGAGAGCTGTAACAGATTATTTGGGAAAAGACCTGTTATTTCATTTGTTTATTATTTTGTAAGTATCACAACTAAAGAAAAGTTCTTGTGTTAGTCTAGCCTAAACTTAGCTTCAAGACTATTGTCTTCTCAAAGTGTTCTCTCTGGGAGCTTTGTCTTCAGGATTTGCAGTCAGAACTCTGTCCACACTGAGTTCTTTTGTTTTTTGTCCAAGAAACATAGATGGAGTTTAGTTTGTGCAATCAGACGCTTATTCTTTTGTAAGTATCACAACTAAAGAAAAGTTATTGTGTTAGTCTCGCCTAAACTTAGCCTCAAGACTATTGTCTTCTCAAAGTGTTCTCTCTGGGAGCTTTGTCTTCAAGATTTGCAGTCAGAACTCTGTCCACACTGACATGTTATCCCTGTACGTTTTAAGGGTTGACCTTGTAACTCAGCCTCTTTAACTCTTTAGAAAACGTAGTTTTTTCTTTCAAATAATACACATAAACAGGTTAGGCATGCTTTGTTATGAAAATTGACGCGCAGATATTTTCATAACAAAGCATGTCTAACCTGTTTATGTGTATTATTTGAAAAAAACTAAGGTTTTTCGTAAATGTAAATTCGGGGGATAATTTTTTCGGTCTGAAAATATCAAAAGGCCTTAACAGGTCGAATTCTGCTTCGACTGAGTCCTCATTCAACCGGATCTGTTGCCAACTGTGGCCTGTAGGCGTGGCTAAGAAAAAAAAAAGAAATGATGATGAATTTTAAGTGGCTATATTTGGTTTTTTTAAAAAAGGGAAGGTGTGATCGGATTGAGATTAATTTTCTTGTATAAGCTCCCCAGCAATTAGAAAGCTTAAACTATAATTTACTGCCAATTCTGAAAACTTTAAGGGGGGGCTGTGGTGGGTGGGTCGAAACTTCGGGCCAAGTTTACCCTTCGAAGATAAAGTCAGAGGAGGATGAAATTTTGCAAGTTTCTTAGTTTAAGCTAGGGCTACAAAATGAAATTACCGCCGTCTCTCTTCGACCTCTAGGACCTGAAATCGCTTAACATTGTGGTGGGTCGCCTCTTTATAGAGGCACAAGTGTGCCTCCTTGACTTCAGAGAATTTGATCTGACTCTATTTTTAGGAGTTGTGGGTTATTGTAGTTTTTACTATGGGACGTGATCGTCTCTAACTAGGTTGCTAGCTACCGCTGCAACCCGGATTACAAACAGGAAAAAGCCTATGGCTGTTTAATCATTGGAATAGCAAGACCCGATGCTCACTATGGCACTATAAACTAGACCAGTAACTTTTCAAAAGATGCTTGTATTATCTTAACTTTTAATTAGTATGTTCCGTGGTTTGTTCTTTACTAGGTTTCAGATATATCCGATGAAAATTAGATAGTCCCCATTTATAATGAACTATACTGATCCTTTATGCAATTTTTTCCTATTTTATCAAGTTTCAGCGATCTCCTTTATTATAATATCCGCATTTATAATGAGTAGTATCGATCCTTTATGTATTGCTAGCTACCGCTGCAACCCTAACAAGTTTTATGCGAAAATGCAGTTTTTCGTAAAAAATTATTTTACATTAAAAACTTTTTTTAATTACAAAAGGCATTAGATGAAGCAATTTTATTTAAAACGAGCCATTAAACAGCTCTCTATGATGTTCCAGTGCCCCACTAGCTGCGGAGAAAAAATCGAAAAAAGATGCCTTCGATACAGAATATTGTGGCTGCAGCCACTTTTTTAGTGTTTCAAGCCAATAAAGTTCCCTTGTTGTTCAAGCCAGGGGACTGTAAGTTTACTTTTTTAGGACAAGGCGGTTCTAATAGTATGTTTTCTTTGTGTGTTTCGATCTGGCACTATTTTTTAAAAGTTATGGGCTGTTTTATTTCTTAGTGTGGGACGTGATCATCTCTTACTAGGTTGCTAGCTACCGCTGCAACCCGAATCATCATCTTGGGTACGGAAATACACTTTTTTTTGTGTAAAAAAAGTGATTTTATTTTTAATTTTGATTTTTGCTTATCATAAAAGCGCGTAGATGCAGCTATTTGCTTTAAAATGAGCCCTTGAACAACTGTCTATGATGGTTCAGTGCCCCATTACCAGCTGAGAAAAGAAAAAATGGAAAAAAGTAGCTTCCCATGCCTAAAAGTAATTTTCCCTGTTGTTCAAGTAAATAGATCTTCCTTTTTGTTCAAACCAAGGCCAAGGTATTTTTGTCTTTTTGGCCAAGGTATTTCATGTGACGTACTGTTTGTTCCGATCTGACGCCATTTTTAGGTTTCAAGCTTTTTTTTTAACTATGGGCCGTGTCGTCTTTTTGAAGATTGCAGCTACCGCTGCAACCACGATAAAATGCACTAGATATAGCAATGTCATTTAACATGAGTCTATGATGTTCCAGTGCCCCGCTAGTAGCGGAGAAAAAAAATAACGGAAAAAAAGAGGATACATAAGAGTTTCCCACGTAAAGATTTAACTATGGAGTTATCTAATCCCACCAGCTGATGTTAAACAAAAGAATGAATACATACGAATTTTTCTGCATGAGTTACTTAAGCGGAATATAGGAAAATCTTAAGAAATTATAGAATAAATACTGAGATCTTAAAAGAAGGGAAGTCCCAAGCTGCCCCCCTCCCTCCGTCCAGGTTCCTGTTGAACCTGTTTTCTTATTCTTCCACTTCCTTCAAAATATTAAAAATACAAAAGAGAGCTACGGTAACACATCTCACCAAATTCTACAGCTCAAAATAAAGCTTACAAGGCGTAAATAAAGATGACTTTATTTTGGATCTTAAGCAGAACAGTTTTCGACACTTCTTTCACTCTCCCTCATTGGTACCTTTTTATTCTTCATTGACAAGATATTTTCTTTCCATTATAGTTAAGTAAGCTAAAATAAAAGAGATCCCACCGAATGAGGAGTAATCATATAAGATTCAGGCTAATCTTTATTTCAGAAGGCGAAAGAAACATATCGTCTTAAATTAATATACTGTTAGATACAGCTTTTCATGCAAACCGTTTATTATATCGTATTTGGCAAAAGCATTAAACCAATTATCGAGAGAAATAGACGGGCTAGGAAAAACACAAGGTTATATAAACAAAGCAATACTAAAAGATCGCCCCTCCCCCTGGAGAAAAATGAATACTTATGAAGCAAGGATCCCAAAATTTCCTACGGGGCTCGTGTATATAAGTGATTATTAACTGACTATCCATAGAAGAAATAGATTATAAGAATTTCATATATTTTTCCAAAATATTAAGATCACATAAACCAAAAATCACCCTTACATCAGCAGTACAATAAAACAAAATTTAGATTAAACATCTTAAAAAGGGGCAGTATTATAAAAAAAAACACACACACACACACTTAGAAGTGTTTTTTTTTTTTTTTTAAATACTACAAATTTTAAAATGATTTAGTGAATATTAACTTACTTCTTCGGAAAAAAGATGTTTTTGAAAATAAACACGCATAAAAGAAATTGTAAATAATCAAGCATATCTAAAATTGAATTTGCTTTGAATAATTTATTTGCAAAATTTTGTAACTGTTCTGTTAAGAATTCTAAATACTATGAATATTATTTTTCTTTTTTGAAAGCCTGCTGTCAGTGGGAAATGACTCCACAACCTCCCTCAACCAAGTCGGGGGCCAAAAATATTTGACAAGTATCCCACTTTGTAATATCACGGGATTTACTTCAGCCAGGGAATGTATTGCATGGCGCCTCACCAGTTAAGAATCGTCTAAAGAAACTGCTTTTGTTGTAACTTTAGTGGCGGTCCTTAGCAAGGATTTAAAGAAACTTTGATATACCGGCTAAGTGCATCAACAAAACAACTCAAAGCCAGTGATTGAAAATTCCCTTAAGTAAGTCAAAACACTTTTTTTGATCCAGGAGAAAAGGGAAATACATCCCAAATATTAATTCCGTACCATGATTGCAAGAATAGCTTAGCTGATGTTAACAGTTAGATTAACATCTAAGTGATATTCAACTTTCACTGTTATAACTTTTCAGTCTCCCCTTGAATGAAAGAGTAGATAATAACTTTACAGTAGACGCTAAAAATCATGAGGGCAGTTCACCCCCAAAATAGATATTTCAAAATTGACATACAATCTTTATTTATCGTAGTTTATAACAAAATTTGGCATTCTAGTTTTTGTCAGCTCCGCTTTTAATACAGCTCAAGCTCCATAAACAGCCTCACGAGCTATTCTCAGTATTGAAGCAAAATTGTTATTATCAGAAGAATAAGAACCATACCCACCAGTAACTCCACTATATACAAAACGTTACTCAATAGCAAAATTTGAACCCAGTTTCTTAGGTTACTCATAACCTTAATCTCCAAGCAAATCCTCTTCACTTATGTTACTGTAGTCAATATTCTCTAAGTTCATGTTTTCTAAATCCAGTTCTATATCTTCGTCAGTAATAAGCTCACCTGATTGAGGTTCCCATTGTCTCTCCTCCTCTCTTTCCCAATCTAAAATCATGTCAGGTCAATTAGCGACATAGATAAAACGAGCAAAACTAGTTCACGGTTTTCACTTTGGTAGAGTAATTGCAACCCAAAGAGAATGGTTTACTGAAAGTAGTACAAAAAAAATATAAACAATACATGCATCTTTAAACTTTTGGACGCAAGAATGCCAGACAAAGATTTTGTGTTGGCAAACGTCAATGTGTTTCGGTCTACGGGGAAGAAGAGAAATGAGATATTGTGCTTTTTGGCCATCCATCTAGGGCCAAATGAAAAGCGGGTCATTCCCTGATGTGGTGGGAAGAAGTTATAAGAAAAGATTTAAAGGAAACTGGAAGTTCATGGGAAAGAGTAAAAAGTGAACGATTGAATAGTTCAGAGGATGGGCTTGCGCTACTCTGTTGGCCTCAAGTGGCTTGGTGCTGTAGTGGTTTTTTAGCAATTTGGTGTTGAGTGGTTTTTAAGAAACTCTTATGCGATTCTTACATCCAGATCACCGAACCTAATTTTTATTATTCGAGTAAAAGATTTTATTTGACAAAGTAAAACACAACATATATTATCTCGAATTATACATGAAGATCGGTAGCCACTACAGCGATAAACCTTTCACATCAACATAACCTGACTCAACATCACGCTAAGTAATCCTCCGGAGCAAATTTTATCTGAAAATTAAGCAGTGACAAGTAGACTCGAGCTTTATTTAGAATTTTACATTACGCATATTTGTGTTACGTCATGAGAAAGTTCAACATAGTAGAAGCAAAACTCAATTTCTGGATGTTCAATTGACAATTTTTGAGGAAAATGATGGATATTTTCCTAAAAACCCTCTCGCTTTTGACAAGCGCTTGAATCTCTGTCTCCGTTCCACATAGCTAATTTTTTAAGTTTGCTACTGATGATCTTAGACGATGATTATGATCATTTTATAGATTTTTACATCATCCTAAAGTGAAATAACTCGTTAAAGTGAAAGATTATGCTAGAAGTAACTTAACTTAACGACTTAGTATAGAGAATAGCACACGTAGTGTGAAAACCACTTAAAGCTTGACTCCATCAAAACCATTATTTCACACAGTAAGTTTATTTAAAAGACTAAGCCAGTAAAACAACACTAGAGTCACTATATAGTCTTTTAGTTTAAATAGTCAGTTGCGTGTGCGGTCAATTACCATAAGAGAATGAAGAATAAAACTTTTAATCACAATAAAAAGTTAGGCGAGTAGTGTCTCCCCGAATATAAGAGCGCATTACAATCGATTCCAATTGATAACGTCACTGAGAGCCAATGAAAACCATTCTCTTCGAAAACGGAAGGCTTTCATTGGCTGTCAGTGATGAAAATCAATGGGTATGTCGAAGAGGACTATCTGAAGTTTTTATGCCAAGCCGGCAAGCATTCAGGCAACAGTTTGAGATGCAAGCTGAATTAAAGTCTAAAAATGTTCAAATTATGCCAGGGTTCCTGACCCTATCGCCAAAATATCTTAGAGATTCAGAGAATTTTCCCACGGGTCTGAAAGCGCTAACACTTGATTTCATCTCTTTTGTTAGGTCTAGGACTGAGATAGAGCAATGGTATTATAAGTACCTCCTAAATTTTAATATTCTAGCTCACAATTAATGTCATTATAAAGCCGGCCTGTAGCAAAGACATTAAACTTTTGCGCCATAAAAGATGCAATGGAGATCTGTAAGTATTTTCTATCTATTTGATTGCACAATCAACTTGAACTCCTGATCCATCCAAAATGCTCTTCGTCCCAGCGCCATCTTTTCAGTAGAAACATTGACCTGTTGCACGTTTTTTCCACTGGAATTATGCAGCAATTTACAGAAAGTGGTATTGAAGGCACAAAAATGGCCCGTGGACCCTCCGACAGCCACCCAACTTCTCCCACCAGAGATTAGTATAAAGATAGAAATGTTGTGCTTCGTTTGAAGTGGCAACACGCAAGGATTTTCAATCTGTATTACTGGAGGTGAAAAGTAGGTTCTCTCCTCGCTACTTTTCCCTGCAATCTTTTTTTAGAATAAAGGTAGGTAAGTTACAGCTATGTGGAAGCGAAACTATACATGGGTTTTCAGTATAAATGATTAGTGCTACAAAATGAGCCCGGTATATCTGCAACATTCCCCACTCCTCCCACCCCTCCCTCCAATAACCGACCGTCTAGCACAAAGGAAGGAGAAATGTTTGAAACAGAAAAACGCAGATTTCCAATTGGTTTTATAGGAAGCATAAAGTGTGTCCTTGGTCTTTCTAACACTCCGCTGATCCTTCTATCATCTTGTTTTTAGCAGTGGAATAGGCCTTTTGCATCTTGTTTGAAACGGAATCCTACAGGGATTTTCAATCGATATGGTAGGAGAAGCAAAGTTAACTTACTGGCCTCTGTGACAACACCACGTCTCTTCTATCACCAAGTTTTTTTTCATTTTACATGACTGCAAGGCCGACGTGGGCTCTTTACCCGACAAACCCTCCCCCCTTCCCACCCACTTGTAATTATGCACATTGCTTCAAACTGTTATGTGTTCAGAAACACATAACAATTTAAATCAGCATGACTGGTGACACAAAATGGGTTCTTCAACAGGATGACTATGCGCTTTATTAACCCGTCAGATTTCGAGCCTATATCTTGTCAATGAGTGTTTTAAACCTTTAACTACAGCCAACCGAAGTGAAGCTGCGGTCAACTTCAAGTGCTTTATCCTTCTACCTCTGTACCAAGACTCTGCAAATTTTGGGCACTTGCTTTGGAGTTCTGATACTATTTTGTTGAATGTCTTGAAACTCCCATAGCAAGGAACAGTAAGTTCTTAGTCATATTTGAAGGACGATGGAAACTTTGTGGAATGTCCGCTATTTCACCTTAGTTTCTGAATGCACCCATTCCTACAGAAAATATTCATTCTGCAGTTCGTAGCTGCTTTCATGCTCGGTGAGTAGGGTAAATTGCCTGAACACGTGTTGATCTTTTGACCTAGAATGATTTCAAAGCGAACTTTCAAGACAAGACACGTCAGGGTGTATTCCAGTTTTTCTTAATAACTGTAAATAATTATTAATAACATGTTATTATTTACGTTCCCAGACAAAAAAAAAAAAAAAAAAGCAACCTATATAATAATTATTAATAACATGTTATTATTTACAAAATAATAACATACAAAAAATAATAAGCAACCTGTATTATAATAAGAGAAAAAAAAAACAATGTTAGCACCTCTTATAACCTATAAGCAATTCAAAAGCTAAGATGCTAACAGATAATTTTGATGGTTAACTTAAAAGCTCATCCGTTTCAAAAGCCCGTGAACAGTACCGTTGAAAACTACAGGGGAAGTGACTAATCTATTAGGTAGTGTTTTCATTAAGCATTTTTCATGTGAAGTTAACTAAGTGCTGAGTCAACAAAAACAGCTTTCATACGCGTAAATCACCTTAAAAGGCCATATGGGAAACTGAAGCTGCCAGAACAAGCAAAAAACCATCGCTTGAAAAAGCCAAAACGAAGACACAGCCCAAATTTCGCTTGAAGAAAACAGTAATTTTATCATTTTATCATTATTTTTAGTTCCAAAAATAATTCAGTATCATTTAGAGTGGTTATGCCAAACATCAATATGAATGGAATACCAGTTACATGTACCAATCGTTAGTTATTCAAAGAATCAATAAAAGGCGATCTTACACTGATATTTTTAGGCTTTCAAGTACTTTTTTTTCTTTTTTCTTTTTTACAAGTGATTTTGACAGCTGAAACAATGACCCATGAATGTGCAGAATTCGGAGTGGGTTGCGCATGTCGCTTCATTACATCAAAGTACCAATAGTCAAAATACCCTGATTTCAAATTTCCAGTTACCAGCAAGTACTGCTGAGTTTGATTATAATATTGGCCGACACGGAGAGTTGCCTCTCTGTAGCCTCCTTGTACTGGACTGGTTACCACAGAAAGATGAAGCACAAATTTAAAATGTTCATGAAATTCATGTTTGCCCTTCAGATCTTTGATGTGAACAGATGTTTCCATAACTCTGAAAGTAGCATGCTCTCAGATCCAAAGATAAGTTTCCATTTTATCTCATAAGCATATTCTGATAAAGTCTCCCATCAATTACCCACTTATTTATGGCATTTTTCCATTAAAACCTAAGTCCTTCGTAGAATTACACCAAACTGTATCAATAAGGAGGCTATAGTGTCAATCCGGTCAATCAGGACAATGCCTAGGTTAAAACATTTCAGTGATTTTAGGACTGGGTTCCAATGGTTGGATGCTATTCCCTTGCACAATCTAAAGAAATCTTTAATTGTAAAAATAAAGCTGTTCTAATAGAGAGTGGCCTTTTATTCGTCAAGGGAAAGAGCACTTCTCGATTTGATGTATGAAACTGCTGTAATAATTCCAACGCATTTAATCTAGCCTTGAGGACATACATAGGATATTTAGAATGCATGTACATTTAGAAAAGATAGAAAAATTAGTTGGTAATATTCATATTCTCTTTCTTCTTTGCTTAAAGTGCTTTCCCCTAGCTCACAGAAAGGGACTGGAGAGATAACCACATAACCAGCCTACTTAGCAGCCAATGCTTGGTAGAATAAATCAGAATTAATCATACATAGCCTTTTGTAGGTTTATATAGGGTGCGTTTTAGCAGTAAATTTCATCATCAATTACGATTCTCTTATTTTCCTTCTGAAATGGTGGATAATAACAAATTCAGCCACCCGTGTGCTTTAAATGATAAAACAGCCAAACAATGCAGACCTTTCTATGCTCACAATAATTAGAATGGATCAATTTTGTTGTTGTATTGTACTTTTGGAACAAAAATAAAGACCAATGATTAATGAGGAACATAGGCACTTGCTAATTATCCAGAAGACACTTAAGTTCTTGATTTCAATGTAACATCTGAGAAAACCGGTTTGATAGTCACAAAGACAAGTTACGGGTGACAGAATACACTGGAATTATATAATTTGGGCTATATATTTAGACATTAAGGGGGGGGGGGGGTAAAGTATAGCGGGTCTGCATGCAAAATGTGTTAGCTACAATTATTTTGCATATTATAAAGCAAGATTTGTTTTCTAACTTCACGCTGTCCAAATGCTTTACCCCGATCTCCCCCCCCCCCTAATGTGCAAATATGTCACTCAAAATACATAAGTACAATGCATTCTGTCACCCGTCAATGTCTTTGTCGTTATGAAACCGGTTTTCTCATATCTTACATTTAGATCAAGAACTTGAGTGTGTTCTGGATAATTAACAAGTACCGGAAAATATTAGGGCAAGGAGACAGCGGAAAGAGATTTTCTCAGACTTACCCAATTTCCGAGCAGTACCTATCTTTCGCAAGATCAATAAAATGGCCGAATTTACTTGAAATGTGATAGGCACATAGCTACAGCCTAGCTAAAACCAAGGAAATTTTACCAAAGAAATTTTATACCATTGGCTTTAAAGGCCAGACGCTAGCAGGCTTCAGTGTTTCATATTTCTGGGAGTTTGTATTGTAGTGTTACGCAAAGTTCATAGCATCATTTCATATTATCATATTATCATAGGACTTTTCACAGTAGCAATATTTTCTTTTTCGTCT
This sequence comes from Artemia sp. Qi Xiang Cuo, assembly GCF_049724085.1. Taxonomy (NCBI): domain Eukaryota; kingdom Metazoa; phylum Arthropoda; class Branchiopoda; order Anostraca; family Artemiidae; genus Artemia; species Artemia sp. Qi Xiang Cuo. Next base: position 38,818,658 of record NC_142802.1, read on the forward strand.
AATTGCCTCTCTCAAGCTTATAGTATCAGTAGTGGTTAAAGGTTCTATGATTTGAGGTGAGAAACGGCTCTTAAACCATCTGAAGAAGGTGGGTTCACAATTGTGGCTAGTGGGTGTACCTATTAATGCTTTTTGATACGTATTCGAGGCTAAAAAAAAAACTTGCTTCCATCTCTATCACAGAGTAATTTGAAAGCAAAAAAATGTAAACTAAGTTAAAAAGCAAGGGAGAATGTTTCAAAATTTGTCCTGATTTCTGACAAGGTTAATAAAAATTCGCTTCAAGATTCGAGCTGGTCCTACCACCAAGTAATATTAGTTTCTATATTCTTGTCGAAACAACAAAGATTAGCCAGTAAGAATGGTCCACTTTTAAAATTAACAACAATGATTTGGTGGCAGGAATAAAGTTATTTTCAAGCAGAAACATCGCAATTGTAACCGTCTAGTTGGGTCACCTGCTTTTCAGTTAAACTATTCTAGGAATTTGATTTCCACGTATTCTAAAAAAAACTTTTTAAGCCATTAAATCTTCTTTTTTTTGCGATACACATACAAGCGTTTTGTTCGCAAGGAATAATTTTTGGGACCTCGAGACTAGCCTTATTCAGAGAATTACGTTCACAGAGTTCTCCTGACAAATAACTGGTATTTCCTCCTATTCTTCTTAGAGCCCAAAATACAACTATTGAATTTTCAGCTATATGAAAAGCGAGTGACAACTTAAAAATTCCAGAAAGCCGTCGGCTTAAACCAAAGACCATAATCAAACTTCTGATACTACACTACACAAAACAGCAATAAGCAGCTGCCAAATAAACGATCTACCCCAAAGAAACAGAAATCCATGTAAAGGGTGGAACGCTTTTAAATTTGCAAGACACATTTAAATCCCATGCAAACAGGAATAGTTTGCCCCTAAAATGAATAAGATGGATACGGACTGCGAAACAGGTTTTTGTTACCTAAGAGCTAGCAAGACATACAGTGTCAAGTAAAGAATGTGCAGGCGTCAGAGGCCCTCTTCACTGTTCAGGATTGAAGCTGAACAACTTTTTTAATTTGAGGATCGTTTCATTTACAAAAGCATACATGTGTACAAGGCCATATCCTGGGGGTTAGGGGGGTTTGACCCCCCCCCCCAAAAATGTTTGTCCTACTCGTAAAAACGTAACAAAAATGAATATAAACAAATTTTTTATGAGTTTTAAAAAACGTTATTTTGTACCCCCTCCCCCCCCCCCGAAAAAAAATCCTTTTATACCCCCCCCCCCCCCGAAAAATAAATACTGGATACGACCCTGCATGTGTAGTATGACTAGGTAGAGAGAGTGCGGTTGAAGTTAAGCACACTTCTATCGAAGCACACACAGATGGATTTTGCCTCAATTTGCTTAGGTCATCAGGAATATACGTAAAATATGTAGCCTACCATCGTTAGCATTATTTTCCCTAGTTCCGATAAGGTTTGAGCCAGAAGTAAAGGCTTGGGAAAGTTCTTCGAAGACATTTCTCTGGTCGTTAGACGTCCTTGTTGAATACTGGCTAGCTGGGACGATTTTTTCACTCTGTTCCAAATATCTTTGAGCCTGAAAACAACCAAACGATACAAAATTACATCAAAATGCTAGTAAGAACAAAATGTTGGTTTATTGTATAAGATAATAGAATGGTAAATGCGATACTATATACGACGGGATAATACGATAACACTTTAAAAACGACAGCCACAAGCTATAAAATAAAGCAGAATTCCAGTTTCGTGTCAAACTATAAAACTAAGAAAACACAAGAAAGACAAACTGTAATTATGGCATCAATACTTTAGTATAAGTAATTTAGGGTATCAATTTTTTAGTCTCTTTCAGTTAGTTTACTTGTAAGCTGATGTGGATGCTGTATTGTCCTTAAAATAATTTACTTTTTGTTCTGTAACCTCTCCCTTCCTTTTGCTATTAGGTCCCACGCAGAGACATACACATTTATTTGTCTTGTGGGAGAGCACAGGTAGGGATAAATGTGTCTACGGAGGGACAATCTTCTTCATAAACAATAAAAGTATATGAATCCTACTATCTCTTTTCTTCGTCTTTTTATTTCTTTTTAGATGTCTTGGGTTTATAAATATTGAAATAAAATTAACTCAAACACATTTACCAAAGACTAGCAGGAAGCCTAGAACTTTTCTTGTAATTCTTAAGCTTTTGTTTTTGGAAATTATCTTGAAAACATGAATTATCGTGAAAATGCAGGTTAACACACATGCTGCTATCCCCCTCTCATATCCTAACCCCTCCCCTCCTTTAGTATCTTACGATATTTACGACTGTTCTTGTATTTGCCCATATTCTTTATATTATCTGCAATTTTTTTAGATATTTTTATTTCAAAATTTGTTAATTTTGACAAAAATTCTTCTCCTCTCAAAGAAAAAAACGTTGAACCATTCCAAAATAAAAGTCCCAGATGCGTACATACTCTTAGGTATTGAATGAATTATGAGGACTTCAATTAACCTGTATTACATACAAAAATTGTATTAAAGCCATTTGTCTCTGCAATAAAAGTTTCTAAACGACACGTCTCGCAACACGAAAACAAACTGACTACAGTTACATCCGATTTTCCGCAAAAAAAATACCACTTTGAAATTTAAATCAGATATTCTTTTTAATCTTAAAATTTAGAAATAAGACGCAACAAAAAGATAAAGCTAAAATCGACTCTTTGCGAAAAAAGTAACTATTTTTTTTTCTCTTTTTGACCATAAACATCATAAAAAAAAAGAAAACTATAATACTGAAAACTTGTACTGATGACCAGAAAATAAATTAGGGGGCCATTAGAACCAATTCTAAAGAACTACTATTTTATTGTTCAGTTGATCTGGAATTGCACGTTTCTTTTAATCGATTAGAACCAATTTCCTATGCAGACATTATCTATACTGGCCAACAAAGGCCATCAATTTATGTCAAGCATTAGATGAAGAGGGCTTTTCCATGAAGAGGAACCTTTCTTAAGTATCTGCGATATTTGCTTACAGACATAAAATTTCGAAATTTTTAACACTGCTTGTGGGTCTTGTTCAAGCCAGCAAGAGAAAATTTTGATTATGTCTAAAATATACACCAAAAGAAATACATGCGATCTATTTTTTTTGCATTCGAGCAAATATTTTATTTCTTTCTGCCCTTCTTTACAGAACAACTTTTTAAATTGACAAATTACGAAAATTTGCGTTTATAACGAACCATAAATCATATTTATCTGTTATAGAAATGTCCTCTAGGATATAAGAAGTTAGTTCAAATTCTGAGTTCAGACGCAATTACAATCTTAACAAACCACTTAACGAACAGATTAGGCCTGTAAACCATAGCTTGAAGACTTCTACTTTAAAGTAAATAAAGTTGTTTGAAGTTTCAAAGGCAGTAAGGGTGCAAGAATAGAGCTAAGGCGAAAATCCAAACATCCAAAATCCAAACATAAATTTAAAGAGAATGCACCGACTGATAGCACCAAGGTCGTAACTGACACCCTAGTCAAAATTGACATACGAACGCTATCTACTGTTATTCTTTGCGAACTTTCTAGTGGTATAGTTTGTTTTGTCGTAAGATGCCTTTCGGCTGAACAAATCAGCAATACAACATTATGGCTGAACTATGGAGGCTCAACTTAAAGCAAGGAATGACATTTCTTCCACACAAGTTAAGTTTCTTGTGTTTCCAAAACGTTGGATCGCCAACCTGTTATTCCTATTGAAAACATAAAATATGTACTGCCAGTCAACAGGCTTATGTCTCCTCGTTATGTGACATACTACAAGTGAGTTTTTGCTTGCAAAAGTAAAAAGAAATGACCACCCACCCACCGCAGTACAGACAGCATATCCAAAAGAAGAAGTTGCATCCCACCTATCACACTGAAAAAGCCGAGAAGGGGGAAAGACAACCAGCAAAGGCCTAATCAGTTACCTTGTTTTGTTGTTTTAACCATGTAATCGAAATTTCTGAAGTTGGTTTATAATCATTTGAATAGAAGTTCAAATTTCAATGGTCAAAGTAGCGCAAAGTATAAATGGTCAAAGCAGCGCAAAAAAGTAAAAATTTCGTGTTTGAGCCATAAGATAAGCCTTGGCTATTCCCGAGAAAACCTTGTTGACAAATTGTCGTAGCACAGTGGGAAAGGAACCGAAGTGCTCTCTAGCCCTTTGTCGTAAATACCTTAGCAACAAAAGGACGGCCAAAAATGTATTCGTTTTTCGTTTGACGTTTTGACCTAGTAAATTTCGCCCAAGAGAACCAAAACTCTACCAACAGGTATCCCAGACTAGCGGCTTCAAACTGGCGTTTAATTAATTTTTCTTTCTACCACACCTTCATCTCCACAAAAATCGATTTTTTCAGTTGTTTTCCTCGAAATTTGAAAAAGTGCAGATACGACCTTTTTACTACGAACCAGCGAATTAATAAAGAAATACCTTACGAAGTAATAAATACCTTAAATAAAACCGATGAAGCGACAATAGTGTCCTATTTAGTCATGACTCCTAATAAAGAAACCTACAACCTGTAGAAAGTTGAGTTGTTTTTCGCAGAGGTAATTTTGAAAACAAAGTAGCGATATGTATCTTCCTATGTTTACACATCAAAGTCCTCCCATGGGATATACTTTCCTCTCATAAAGAAAATCCCCACATGTGGGGGATTTATGATTGAGACTTCTTGGCTGAATCTTGGCTAGACTTTATGCTCTTTGTCATGAGTATTGTAATGACCTACTGAATTTTATTTATTATCTTCTGAGTTAAAGTAAGCAGCTTCCCGTTAGGCAGAGCTTCACATTTTTTCTGTTCTAACCCTATATCCTAAGAAGAGATTTCTTGGGAATACTAAGATATAAGGAGGCTACGCATTTAAAGCATTACAAGGATGGCTTAATACCTATTCGTCATAAGGTAAAGAAGGATCAAAAATATAAAAAAGGATACATTTACTCAATGAGCACTAACAAAATTATCTTTCGATATTTATTACGTAGCTATGGGAAGTACCGATCACGCTAAAAGAAATAAGAGTGAGAAGATTTTGGTTGAATTATTCTGTTTTCACCCACCAATGCTAGTCAACCCATCCCTAAACATACTTTTTTGGACATTACCCTTTCCAAGACTTAATTTGCCAGAATGTCGAATAAAATTTGTTCTAGGATCAGAGCAAACTTTATTCAGAGCGAATAAAATTGCTCTAGGAGTTAAGGATCCAAAAACCGTACTTTCTACAGATTTCTATACAGCTGAATCAAGAACACATAATACGAGTAACCTGGATTGGCTCTTTGCCAGTTTTTCTTGATTTAAACATCCAGTTCTCAATACCAAACAATAACTTAAATATAGCATTTAGCTAATTATCTTGCACTTCTGTTTCTAAAATCAAATCAATTTCAAAGATATTGAAAACTCACTCGCAACGATTCCTCGAAGTTAGGAAACAGATTCATGTACTCTGAAGCATCAGCAATGCCTTGGGCCACTTTTGCATTTGTCTTCTGTTGCTCAGCTTTCCAAAGTTGCGTCACCCTGTTACGAAAACAACCGCAATTATTTTTTTAGGGTGACTTAAAACAAATATCATAAGAATACTGAGCAGAAATGGTCTTACAAATTACAGAAATGACCTTACAATCTAGAATACGAACATTTTCATGATACACGCTTGGGAAAATAATAGCCAACATTAGCGCTTTTTCTTTGTATTCTAGTTTTCATCAACTGAAATTTTCTTTCTTTTCTTCTGCGATCTGGCTAGATTTGGCCTAAAAATGCCAGATAAACTGGGAATAAAAAAAAAAAAAAAAAAAAATACTTTGCAAGTTTTTTCAACTAATTCGAACTTCAACATCTCTCAATTTTCGGCCTTTCGATTAAACTTTATACAAAAGAAAAAGAATCCCTCAGAGTTCAAAAGCTAGCTAAACAATCTAATGTTCCAGGCGATTTTTCTGTAGGTTATAAAGAGATGACCATACAAGTCGTAATTGATATAGGTTATTTCACATTAGGAGAGAAGTGTTAAGATGTATACTATTTCATATAAGGAGAGGAGTGTAAGTCCCAGCGTTACTGTGGCACCCATATTTACCCCCTGCACTATCCCTTTAAGGTTAACTGTGGAAGAAAATAATTTTAGACACCTCTATCAACTGAAACTTTTAAACTCTGAGTACACAATTATTTCATGATTATATATGATAGTAAAAAGTAACACAGGATTATTTAAAACTGGGATAATAGAATGCCTGTGAAAGCAAAACCTAGACAGCTGAGCGTCATGCAGAACATGTCCAAAATATGACTTCCAAGTATTTCACCGGGGTAAAGTATAGCATATACCAAATACGTAGCCTAACCTAACCTAGGTACCTTTTTTTGCCCCTTCAATCCCAAAAAACTAAAGTTTAAATCTTTGTCACGGAGTGAGCAACACCTCACAAGGCAGCGGACACCTGTTTATCATTAGGATTTCATTGGATTCTAGATGTGGTTCTTCGCGTGTTTCTGGATTCTTAACAAGTACGAAAAGTTTAACATCTGGACTGTTGAATATCTGGATTGTTAGTGATCAACTTTGACTATGAATAAATTCAACGAACTCCAAACTAGATTGTAGGTACAGGTGAAAGTTATCATAATATAATTCTGGTTAAATTATCCGACTGTTATCGCGTTCTTACCTTATTTTATAATTACGCATTTCCTAGGGAAAAGTTGCATTTACCTCTAAATGCAACTAAATATATACTAAATAAATATAAATGCAACTAAATATATATATATATATATATATATATATATATATATATATATATATATATATATATATATATATATATATATATATATATATATATATATAAGGTATTTAGCAGCTTAAGTCCCGTTTGGAGTAATTTTTGCTCATTTTAAGTTTATTTGCGCTGGTATAGTGGAAGTAACCGTGCCTGTCAATCGTAGGTATCGAGTTCAATCCCGCACCATACAAGGGAATTTGGAAACTTTTCATTAATACTCATAATTTTTTTAAAATAATTTTAATGTATAATATTATGATAATGAAAACCTTAAAGTGATTTTATTATCTTTGTTGAAAAGGGTCGTCGTTAATATAAACGAATAAACGACAATTCTGGTTGGTCAGGCTATTTTACCAGAGTTTTTCTATTAATTTTTCCCTTATTATATAGAGAATAACGCTCTAGCGTGGCCTACATTATGCAGCTATAAGGTTTCAATGTATGGTTTTTCTTTTCTCAGAGCCACTTCATATGAAAGGGATGGTCGTATTTCTTTTACTCCAGTTTTTATTCTATTGCCATATTACATTTGTTGCCAGGTTTTCCAGGAGGGTATATCTTTATTAAATTAAAAATAGTGTTTTTCTATCATAAGCAAAGAGCCAAACAAACAGATCATAGCAACAAACTGTAAGTAAACAGTGACCCGTGCTAATTTTAACTATAATTAATTCTGTGATGCTTAACCAAAAATGACGCTTTACTGACAACAGAAAAAATTTCACAAGCAAACTTAAACTGTGAATATCAACACCTAACCCTGTAAATTTTACAAGTTTAATGACTTCAATATAAGTTGGACCAACTTGTGAAACATTTATGGAATTCATTACAGACTACGAAATAAAGAGAAATCCATCACAGTTATAATACTGAAAACCAGTGGCGTAATTTCGTCAAAATCCAGGCTGAAATTTCACTTACAGTAAAATTTAATACTCCTCTAATAACTGTCGTAGGTCAAAAGATCCTGGAACACATAACATATTAATGCCCTATTTGCCCAAACATCCTAATGTTACTTTGATATTTACGTTTTCTTAGTACTTTTTATTCTGAGACCTACTTTTTTAAATCTTCGCCCAGTGGAAAGTTTTAGTCATACAAGCAGCTACATGTTATCCCATTGCAGGTTCTATTAATGAGCAGTACCAGAAAGCTACTAACTTATTACTTAGTATTTATTTTATTAACTTAGAGATTTATTCTCCAAAATAAGATATTCTTTCTTTGATTAAAAGTATAAATCTGTTTACATCTTAGGTCTCGCTTTAGTTTTAATTTGATTTTTACATGCACGTATCAATTTCTAGAACAATAAGTTTAAAAAAAGATTTACAAGCTTTTTGAAATCTTTAAAGAGGAATTTCTCGAAACTGATATTACACATGGTTCAAACCAGTGACGTCAATTCACAAAAATGGAGGGGGGATGTATGCTTCAAGATTTAAAGCGGGGTCTGGGTAATTTCTTCTTTTTTTCAATGAAAAGGTCGCAAAAAGCACTTTCAATGAAAAACCCAAAAGCGACTTTTTTTTTATCAAGAGGGACCTTGGGTATGGAGCAATTGTCCAACTACCAGACCCCACCCCCACACTAGACGCTCGTGATTATAACACACCATAAAAAAATTAAAATGTTTGAGTTTTAAAATTCTAAATAATCTGCTTGGCATGAATACCTTGTGCTTTTTGGTCGTAAACTAGCATTCTACTATTAATACCTTCCCAACCTAAACAAGATTTAGCAGCTCCCATATTCATCATGAGCCCTACTTCCTGCCTATACAGCCCATCCTTCCTTTTTGAGCAAATACATTCTATGTCACCTAATGTCTAATCGTTTCTTATTATTAACAATTTTCTTTCCAGGGAAAGAAGGATTAGTATTGAAGTCAAGATTCAATACAAAAATAGAGATTCAATATAGATTCGAAAAGATTCACTATAAAAAATGATGTCATCCAAAATACTTGTTTCATATTAATTTTAAATTCCTTATGCCCCCGTAGTCGGTAATTTTCGTTTTGTGTCAAGTTTTCGTTTAGGGTTTTCATTTTGCTAATGCATTCCCATTCGTATTGATATTTGTTTGAGATGAGTTTATAATTACTCGAGCTATGTTTTCTGCCGGGAATATTATCAACAACTGCCAGTGATGTGATTAGTACAAATAAAAATCTTCTAAAAACGTAAGTTAAGCTTAGTAATTTAGAGAATATAATAGATTATTCACCTTGGTAATTCAGAGGGCAGATAGGTCCTTGCGAAAAATGCTGCATCAGGCAACTTATTGGTTTCAACTAAAATATCTAAAGCTTTCAAATTTTGCTGGGTCAAAAGGTATGCAGTGAAGGCAACGTTAAATTTTCTGGCACTACGAGCCGCTTCTGCAAGCTCTGCCACCTTTTCCAAATTGCCACTTGAACTGCTAAGAATTAACAGAGCTCCGAAATCCTGGGTTGCTTCATAGCATTTCTCTGCCAGATCCAACCTACCACTTAAAATACTGCAGTCTGCAAGCTGTTGCCACTTTTGATCACTGCCAATTTCTCTGGCCAATTCAACAGCCAAATCAAGCTTGCCCAATTGTAGGGCAAGATCAAACTTGTGATCAGGGTCAGTAGATACTGCAAGGGCTTGGCTAACAAACCCTTGTTTTTCTAAAAAATGTGCAATCTTTGTATAATATGACTGTGGGATGGTGGGTAGGAGCTGTTGGGCATTTTGGATATCTTTCCTCATAACAGAGGTTTCAAAGTCTAGAACAGAGAGGTGTAGAGAGTATGATAAAACATTCAATTCCTTGTCACAGAGATAGATTCTGTTATCTCTTGGAATGTAACCAAGTATGTAATGGGGTCTATCTAAGTGAGATATTGTGACGATTTCACCACCAACATAGTAATTCAGTCTGTTCAACGAGTTGGAATAAATAAAACAGTCACCCACCCATGTGGCTGTTTTCACGTTTTCTGCTACTTCACCCACAACAACAAAAGCATCTTCATAACCGTCTTCAGCTCGGCCTTCCTCGCTTGCTTCAGCAACAACAGAAGCGTTATACTTCAGTACATAAAAGGATTCTTCAGTGGTGATAGCAACCATCTCACGGTTCCCACCCCAAAATACTCCTTTCGGCTGAATTTCAATTCTTCTTACAAGATCAAGGGTATCCCAGTCGTAAAAAGTCAAATGATTCGCCGACCGAACTCCAAGAAGTGTGCCCCCGTATATTCCGTCAGCACCGAGTTCAGGCCTCAAGGATTTCTTTTCCTTCGTTAACTTTTGGAAAACTTTGACAGTTGTAGCTGATTCTCGAATTGCGAAATCTTCAGGCTCAATTCCCCAAACGAATTCCAAAGCGGAGCCATATGCCTTATTCCGAAGAGCCATTGCAGTATATATAATGTATTCACCTTCACCGCAGACAGCAACATAACGACCATTGCTATTATGCGCCAATGTGTTCGCAAACACTTCACAGCTTTTAGCGTCTGCAATGAGAAAAAAACTCAAGTAACTAAAAACATATAAGTACATACCATAGGTTTGGTCAGCATATAGAAAGAGAAGTAACATGACAACGAAGAAGAAAATCAGATATATCTTCCGGTGATAAAGATTTCCTTCCAAAGCAAATATTAATACGACGTTTAAAGCAAAAATTAAAAGGACTTTCGCCCAAGGCCCTTATCTACCACCACAAATAATACTTTTTTTTCAATCAAATATGGCACCTGTAGTGGTACATATTATTTTGTTATATCTTTTCGTCCTCGTTTATATATACAAGGTAAACACATAATTCGACTCGGCACCAGAATTAGCCATCAGTAAATTACTGACTAATCATAACAAAAGGCTTGATATGTTAAAGGCTAAACTCTCCCAGCCATTGGAACCGGGATATAGAGTGATCAGTTTTGCAACTGAAGCAAAAGCCTTGATTAGTATAGAACAGTTCGGTGTATTTTGTTTCTGTAGATTAGTTAGAACTAAGTCCAATTTACAAACAAGTCAGCTGACGTGTTCAGTTCAGGAAGGCTTTCAAAATTTAAATTGCAGGACAAATCCTTGCGGTTTCATATTACCCGAAGAAATTTGAAAGACAGCTTTCACGCGTTCAAAGCAAATATTATTCACAAGCAAACTTTAATAAATGAACTATAAAAAATGTATCATCCCTGTCTCTATTCAAAGGAATTCAGTTAGTATTCACATTTCAGTGACTCCTTCAAAGTTGATTGCTATTTATGATTTTCAAGATATTTTTAGCGTATCAATACAAATCTACGGCGAGTCAAAGATGAAGCAAATTAAACTAGAAAATCGATAAAACAGAAAAAAACATGTATGATCTCCCAAACGCTATTTTAAGTTTTTTTTTCTTTGACTAGATTTTTTTCGTTGACTAGCTGGCACCTAATTGATGTTTATGACCAAATCCATCGATCTCCTATTGTCGTTTCTCCTATTACAAAACGTGTTTCTACTTCTACTCTTTATAAGTCAGGAGGAAGTTGGACAGAAATAAAAATTTTCAACTGACTTAGTCTAATTGGCTTATCCCTCAAGAGGGTAAAGTTTCTGCAAACGAATGAAACATGAGATGCAAGCCTCTTGACCTACAAATGATGTGAAACGAGAAGGAAATAGAAGCTGACTAAAAAATTTCATTGGCTCAAAGTTGGAAAAACACTTTTCGACAGGTAAAAAAAAGAGAAACTTTCCTGAGAAAACAGGGGAATGTCAGCTGCATAAAATTGAAATTTTCACAGTTCTGCGTTAAAACAAACCAGACATGGCCTTGTGAATATTCAACTACCGGGATAGTTTTACTCGTCACTAGAGCAAATCTCACGCTACGGTTACTACAACAATTTGTCCCAGAAAATCCAAATGAGTTCAAAATTTAGGGTTTCAGTCCAAATATCTCAGAAAGTTCCTCTGCTTCAAATAATGTTAAACAGAATTTATAGAATCTGTAGAATTTGTAGAATATCACTTTAATTCTTTGAACCAGACTAGATGTTATGTCTCTCAGCATTCTCTATGTCTATGGAATCATTATCGTGAAAGTGATGAGACATCTCCCTAAGCTCTAGTGGCTGATAAACACTTGTTCCTAGTAATGTCGTCTCTTTTGCGTGAGGTAGGGCTTGGCACAGACATCTGATACTTGTCTGTTTGTTCAAAAAAAAGGATTCACGGTAGCTGAGACGACATCAGGTGTGTTTTTTCTAAATACTTCCGCAAAATTTGTTAAAATCGAAACACGTCAGTCACCTTCATCTCAGTTTAAAGGAATCAGCCTTGACTAGAAATAGCGTCAATTAGAATGACTAGAGTAAACCTCGTTCACTCGGTCACTGTGATAATTATTACCCCCCAAAAAACGAGGCTAAATGAAAAAGAAATTAAAATATCGAGCTGAGGCTCGGACGGTATTTGGAAGTCAAGACCATCGCTAACGCTAATTTAGGTTATCAGTATATGTTGAAGGCTAATAACCTAAGCATCAGTTGTTTCTGACCGGGAGACGCTCGAAGCAAGGACCCTAATACGAATTTCAGCGATGATATCATCTTTCATTTTCACTAGCAAAATAAAACTTTCTGAGAAAATAGGACGATTACCTTTTGGACTGAACTAACAAACCCTTTGAAAACCCTCTACTATCCAAAGGCTGGGACATCCATCTGCCTCTATTTACCAAAGTAATTGTTAATATTCACAAGTTACAACTACAATTCCAGAAATACGAACAATAATTACGGATTAGTGCCGTTTGGGGTTTCCAAGGATCTAAAAAAACAGGATAATTATGGGTTTCATTTTTATTAGTGTTTAAAAATTATTTGCACTAAGATTAACTAAACCAGCCAAATTCAGTCGCCCCATAGGAGCTTTATCTGTTGGAATCCCCGAAATAGTAAGTGACCAAACAAGTTCAGTAAAAAAAAGAAAAAAAAAGAAAAAAAGGGCTTGTCCCAACCCCCAAGCAGCATGGAACACTAAGGCTCTCCGTTTGATGATTCGAAAAAGCATTCCACTACAGCTTCAAATTGAAAAGTTATGTAAAGAGCCTCAGAGAACCAAAGGAGTTCTTCATACAGTCAACGTGCCGCTCACCGTTTTATCGCAGCAATTTCTTCTCCTCAATCTGCTCGGATCTGGTTTATCTTAGTCCAGAGAAAATTCCTCTGTAGTTGATGTTATTACTGAGTGATGTTTGCTTAGATCAGAACTTGTGACAATGCAGCAACAAAACTCTTCTGCAAGAATCTGTTGCGTTTCTTACAGTCCAGCAGCAGTTTAGTTTGACCTGAGTTAAATTTTTGTTGTAATAGACGCCCGTTGCTCGAAAGAACCTCAAGGTTTTGGGAAATTAAGCCATATTTCAACCAGCACAAACAGCTGCATCTATAGTAGCTTCGAAGTCGCCATAACGATGACAATAATAAACAACTGCCCACATAAGGTGGTCATCAACCAAACCGTCTTCAAAGCCAGACAGACAGATTGCATTTTACCAAACGGACCATCCCAAAAGAACCTCAAAGACAAGCAAAGCTCAAATTGTGACATACTTCTTTTCTCATAAAACCAACATGCGTATTTTCGGTATCTTGCGTGCACTTTTAACCAAGAACTTCCAAGGAGGTATTAAGGTAAAAACAAGAGCCGTATGAATGGTCGTAGCTGGTTATGAAAGGCAAATTCTGACAAAAATCAGGTACAAACGAGAGTCGTACTTGAGCTGGTTACAATTGACATAACTCGAATACTTTCCCAGATCAAATTCAAGGGGTGGCCACCAAAAGTAGTAACAACTTGAGCAAATTTTTGAGCCAGAGATGGTTGCACACTACCACGGAATTAGATTCAGTCGGAACTCTAGTAGAGACCTTTTCTTCATTTGTTTTAAGTCCTATATTCAGAGAGAGTAACTCCAAGGTTCTTCCTTGCCCCTTCAAGAGAATATAGTACCTCCTTCTTTTTTCCAGGAGGTTGTTGAAATTTCCTGAATTTTTATAAAATCCAGAAAAAGAATTTGTAGCTGTCAATGCGTGTAAAGCCCAAAATTCAAAACAACAGCTTTGCGACTGAAACTTTAAATTATTATCTTTTCCACAAAGAGGATTAGATTGTGACGATTTCAGATATAAACAACTACACCTTCCTTAATTCTCCATTCAAGTAATTTTGCAGAAAATATTCTCATTTAAAGTCATTGACAGACAATTTCACTTCTTTGCTTCACTTCTCAAATCATTTCACTTCTTAAGCTGCATATATTAATTACAAACCAGGAATAGAATACAGTGCTGTTTACGTAGGCAACAATGATATTTTCAATAATGAAAAAATATACTATCTTTATCAACGAAAAAATTGATTAATACTGACAAATCGATTTTTTTGGTTACTTCCGGATATACTGTAGAAACAAAAAAAAAAAAACATAAAATCATAAATCATGTTCTTTCTGGACAGAGGCACGTAGCCAAAATTTCATTTTGGGAGGGATACAAAGAATTCCATGGAGAGAAGGTGGGTTTAATCTTGGAACAGGTTTTATTTTATAGCCATTGTATAAGGTACAACTTTGCACATATATTTCACGCTTAGTGTATGGGATGGCTGAGCTCTCCAAATTCTCACCTAGCTATGCTCTACTAGATGAACATTCAGTTCAAAGAGTGGCTTTCAATTTCATGATTAGCCTATGTACTTTAAACCTAGCAGTTAGAATTTAGGTAGTGGTAGAAATGATTTCCCAGAAAACTAATTTCCGGTAAATGGGTGTAAAATACACATTTCGAATATTTTTTAGTTTTTCCAACTTGTTTCTTCAGCTTTGCATTCATATGCAAAGAGCATGAGTGCTAAAGCCCTATAAAGTAAGGGGAAGGATACGGCATGCTTTTACAAAATTTAAAAAGAAACACGATGTGTACCTATAACAATATATCAATGTAAATCCTTCTAACATTACGATAAATCACAAGATGAAATTTTTATTCCTGTTTGTTACAACTCAAAACTATATTACAAGCATAGGTTCTAGAGAATTCCTGACTATATATTTGAACTCAGGTCAAGACACTGTATTACAACACTAATTAATTGTCAGTTGTTTAGACTAAAACACCAAAATTTCTTCAAAATTTCGTGTAAACGTTTATCTAGACTGAGCCACACATATATTTAGATCACATGTTTAAAATACAAAATAGACAAGAAGCATACTCTGTCTCAGGGTTAGGGTTTTTTTCTTTTTTTTGATCTTGTGTTCATTTTCTCATAATCAAAAATGTGACTTTTGCCAACGGTTTTTTTTTATTGTTATCTACTAAACCATTTACTGACTACTTACCATATCATCCACTAAGGCATAAGTTTAGAAGAAAACATAATTATTTTAGAGCTCTTTTCAAAGACTGACATCTATGCATGTTTCGAGCCTCTTAAAGGGGTGGACTTTGGTTATATTATTACTTAGTGATTGCCAAGATGTGTCCCAGGTTTCATCACAAGGTTTTATAGTCACAGTAGCTATATTACTACTAATAATAACTCACTGCAGCAATAATCCCCCTGAGACCAACGCAGCAACTTATTCTCCTACTCCCCCTTAATCAGTTCAGTTCAGTTCATTTTATTTAACATAAAAATACATTTAACAAATATGCCAATACCTGCCCCAAGAAAGATACCAAAAAGCACTTGCGACTGGGCGGGTACATACAACTCATTTACTAATTAATGAATAACCATAAAAAATAAAAAAAAATAAAAAAAAAAAAAATCTCTCATCAATTCATTTAATAATAATAAATAATAATAATAATAATAAAAATCATAAAAAAAAAAAAAAAAAAAAAAAAAAAAAAAAAAAAAAAAAAACTATGAACCTTGACCTAACAAATATTTTTTAAATTTTTTAAATATTTTAAAGCTTTAACCTCTCAAAGCCCCTTCCCTTTAATCTCTCATGAAGTTCCAATTTCCGATAAATCATTCCTTATGACCTCTTCACACACCGTCTAGGGACGATACACTTTTCGCTCGACCCCAGATGGATGGCCAGAAACCACAATCTTTAGTAATCTGTCATCCTTCATACGTATAACTTTGCCAAGCTATTTTAAACTTTCTTTCATTATAGCTATAGAAAGTGGGATCTGGCCACCTTCTTCGTATAATTAATTAATTTATCAAACAAAATCTAAGAATATTCTTAGACAATTCCCCTAGACATCATTTAACAAATCTTCCTCGGCCTTTTGGAGCACCGCGTTTCAGAACCGCGCTTAACTACTGTCATTACTGTGGCTACTAATATTTTAATCTTAGTTTTCAAAACTACCTTCATTTTTTCCTAACCTTCTTTCAACTAAAGAATGTTATCCTGGGCCTTGTTTATTCTACTTTTCACATCTTCACTACATCCTCCACCTTTACTGATAATACTACCCAGGTAAGTAAAGCTATCCACTTATTTTACTTCATCGCTACCTTGCATAAGCTCTTGGCCTAGTCAAAGGGATATAGTCGTCTTAACAGTAATTTTGAAATTTATTCTTGCACCCTAAGCTTACAAAATCTCCAAAAATTCATTCACTTTTCCAGGAATTTGTACATTTGACACTCAAATCATCAGTATAATCTAAGTGTAGGAGAGCTTTACATCCCAATTTGATTTCATGCTCTCATATAGCCTTTGCCATGTTCCTTAGAGCAAAGTCCATCAAGATAACCCATACAACTGGGCATAGAACACAACCCTACTTACCTCCAACCTCAACATCAAACTCGCAACTAGCCTCACTTCCAACCTTAACCGCAGCAATATTATTCTCGTACATAGCACCTTAAATATATCTTTATGGGGTCAAAATAGCACTTTGTGCTTTAAAGGTAGTGAAAGTAATATTGTAGTTATTTATTATAACAGAAGAACGTACAACCCAGGGATCACCGTTACGAGATCGATTTGTATTATAAAGCAAGCTATTCTTAAAATTCCCCTTTTCCCAGCAACATTATAATTATTATACTTCCTTTCAGGGTCGCATCAAGCAAACACCGTATGTGAAAATTTTTGCGAATTTATGTTCAAAAGCTTTACTTTTAAAGTTTTCCAAGCTAAATCAAAGAGTGCATTAAAAAATAAAGAAAAAAATAAAAAAAAATAAAATAAAACTGTAATCTTGTTTAAGTTATATTGACAGAAGATTCACCTGGCCTTTTAGCCATGAATCTGAAAAATTTCAATGTATGGTTTCACATTTTATTTTGCATTAGTCTTATTTATCACCAATAAAAATAATCAACTCGTATTTGTTCCCTTAAAAACTTGATATTTTTTTCCATATACAAGGTGTGCATGCAACCAGCAGCGTCACAAGTCAAAATTTTGGGGAGACGGGATCGTACTTTCCGAACTGTTTTACAAGCCAAGATCAATATCCCGGAAAAAAATTGGAAAAACTATTATAAAGCCGTATCAATTAGACAAAAATAATTGACCAAATCCATTGAGAGGGAACATCCCCCTCAAACGTAACCTATCGGCATGCAGTGACAATTTTATCCACAGTTTTCTTAGTAACAAAGAAAGAATAGCTCACCTCCTTTGACAGAAAGATTAAGACGTTCACCATCTTTGATATCTTCAATCGCGAATTGTTTCAAGTTAACCATTTGCATTTCAGAATGTTTTATCCAAACAATCTTTCCACCCTCGTCCATTGAGAAAGTTGGTTCTTCCTTTCCTAAGCGAATCATAACACAACCATCATCAAAACCAATGCCGACCATATTAGAGCCTTTTAGGCAGCAAATTGTCCAAGCCCTTTCGAGCCCATAATTTAAAGTGTTCTCAAGGCTGTAAGTATTGGCGTTCCAAATTTTGACAGTGCCATCTTCCGAACCTATGAAGAATATTACAGAACATTATTCAACCGTGTTTCCCATATTGAGGTAAATAACACCTACACCCAAAAGCGAACCCAAAAAACACTCATCTTTTAGGGTTTTGAATCCCCATCTTTTATGACATGCCCCTCTGAGATCAGTTAAAGCTGCATGCATCAATGTCTCCTACCATAGGTTAAAAAGATCTAAGTCTATGAGAGCATGAGAAGGGTAAAATATTTATAAAGGGCATGATTTTCAGGGCCGTGGGAACCAAACACTGGGTCACGGGGATGAATTTATTTCTACTTTAAAAGCATATCAACTACGAATTGAATAAAAAGAAACAAGTAAACTTGAAAAGTACATTTCTATCCTAAAGGCCATCCGAGGCTTGGGTCCCGGTGAGGCTTGGGTCACGGTATACTTTCTCTAATCAACTGATTTGTCAATAAATTGGGCTTTGAAACTCCTTCTACTTATGTTCAAGGCCTGTAACCTTTCAGGAAGTCTAATTTCAGTCGGCAGACGATTTACGAAAAAAATTAAGAGGGGTGGGAGGCAAAAACAAATTTTCCTAATGTCGTGACCTATCTAGATCGTTGTTCAATCCAGAAAACGGTAGTCAGTCAAATTTCAGGAAAAAACATACCGCTGTTTTCGAGAAAAAATTTAGAGATATAGATATATAAAATAAATATTCTTTCGATAAGACAAGGCATATATGAGTCATTGAACGTCGTCTTGAAAGAATAATTGTTTTGTCAAATTTATTTTTACTGGTATCCCTGCAAGAATAAAGAACACTCTCAAGGGTGACCTACCTTGAAGACCCTTGCTGTAATATTTATTTTTCAGTAACACGAGTTAGTTGCCAAATCTTTAAGTTACTTAGATCCCCTCATTATCTGTTCAAGGTATTTTCCAGGAAAACTAACGACATCTATGCTTGCTCTCAACAGATGACACTCGGAATTGTTTTATGGTATTTTTTTATGTCTTATTTGTGGTAACCCTGTATGCAGTATCAAGTGATATTTTACCTCCGTAATAGGTTCTTATTCCCATCTGCAAAAATGTGGAATTTTGCATTTTTTGCCAGAATGAAGATCGCCGGATGCGTGTTTATTTGTTGTTGTTTTTTTTTTTTTTTTCGTTTGCTATTTGTTTTTTTCAGGGGTGATCGCATTTAACCAATAGTACTAGAATGCCGGGAAAGGGCTTATTCAAACGGGAATTAAAATTTATAGAGAATTTTCAATGGGGAAGGAAGTTTCCTGGGCATGAACTTACAGGGGAAATTTTACACTGGGGGAATTTGCCAGAATTAGTATACAAATTTCTTTTTATTAATCTTACTTTCTTTTTGCCAACTCAATTTTACATGTGGAGATGTTAAGGGGAATTGTCTGGGGGAAAATTTTTACCGGGTTGGAGTTTTCTAAGAGTATATTTCCGTAGGAGGGGGGTTTTTTCACGGGAGGAATTCGCCGTTGGGGAGTTTTCCACGGGATAAATTCTCCAGAGAGAATTTTCTGCGGGAGCAACTTTCTACTAGGGGGCGGGGTATTTGCGGGAAAACTTTTCCACGGAGGGGATTTCCAGAATGGTCTTAAAAAATCTTTTCCAAATGAAAGTGTGATAAGAAAAAATTTTCACTTGGAAGCGTCCGCAAGAAATTTTTCGGGGGGAATATTCAGCTACAATGCAACTGTCTGGGATGAATTTTCCTGGCGGAAGCGGGAATTTTACGTGGGAATAACTATCCGTGGAGGGATTGTCCGTGGGGAGAAGGAATTTTCTATAGAGTGAGGAGCCAGATTTCCCAGCATTATTTAAAAACGATCAGAAATTGAATAAAAAAATACAAGTTTATTTCATCTAAGTAAGGAGCAACATCAAAAATTAAAACGAACAGAAATTATTAATTATAGGAGGGAGCCTGCACCACTCTCCATACCTCACTCTTTACGCTATAGTTTGACTTTCTGTCCCGATTCTGTAAGAACGACTCCTGAAGCACAAGGGCCGATTAATTAGAGTAAGCTTTTTTTTAAAAGCTCAGGAAAAATTTAGCGTAAAGAGCGAGGTATTGAGAAGGGGCAGTCCACCCTCATACAATTAATAATTTATGCTTGTTTTAAGTTTTGATGTTGGTCTTTTCTTTCAGTTGAAAAAAACTAGTTTTTTTATTTAAAGAGGCGGTATTACACCTACAGTAAGAACAACTTATGAATCCGCAGCGTAGATTATGATTCACATTCTACGCTTAGGACCATTTCCGAGGTGAAACGTACGCTAAGGCAGAAAAGCAGATTCTGAGCTTTGTTTGTAATTTCCAAAAGTCTCAATGTTTTTAAGGCTTGTTGGGATCACCTTGATCTCTGTCTATATCAATAAACATTAGATTCTTCGTTCTAAAAAAAATCCAGATTCTCTTTTATCTCTTATGTACGTCCTAGATCTACTCTCTATCTGAATTATTACAAGGTAAAATTAGCTCATTCAATCAAGATCGCTGTTTCTGTCGCTCTTCTTTAGGACAAAATTCGAGGTCGGACACCCAAAAAATAGTGGAACGAAGACGTCGAACTTCAGAGCGCTAAACACAAACAAAAATTATGTTTTCCTATTTGGGCTGACTGCGGCTATCCAAGGTCACTTTAGATCGTCAAATATACGACGCGTGCATACAGAAAATCTCAATGGAATCATTGTTCTGTACAGCAATGGAAATCTACAATCTTCGCTGGACATCAAAAATAACCCCCGGTTTGTGGTGTCAAGTGTCAAAACTTACCTCGTCCTCTTCATCTGGTGACAATCCGATTGAAATCCGATTGAATTTCTCCTCTTTATTGTCTGACGATCCACCACTTCTTGACACAGCACTTCAAAATATACCTTAGGGTCAATTGGCAAAAGTTGATTCTTGAAAGGCATAGAAAGTCAAAAGTATACTCTACGTTTGTGCCATTGACATTTCAAAGGCTTTTGGCTTCCTTCTTAACTCTGTGCCGTCATTCTGTGCCAAGATGTTAAGCAAGGTTCTGTTCTAAGTTCTGCAATCTTTAATCTGCTCAGATTCGAAGACACTTAATCGACCATACATCGACGCACGTCATGTCAACTTTATTTTTCTTTTAGCTAATTATTTTTTTTTATGCACTCTAGAGCGACGTTGATACTGTTTGCTCCAGACTGAATAAAATCGGTCTCTCAGGTACGACTTCCAAAACCGAGTTTCTTGTATCTGGACCAGAGACCACCTCTCCTGATGCAATCCAAGTTGACCCAGCATAAGTCTTCTCTTCCAATTCACTTCGCTATTTGGACCTTCCATTTGGAAAATGAATTGGATAAATCAGAAAGCAAGGAAAAATTCAGAAAATTCTATGGGCTTCTCGCCAAGGTAAAGGGTCAATTGAATAAGAGAACCGTTGGTCGGCTATATAAGTTGTCATAAGTTGTGAAGTGTTATAGTCTTTGTCCCATGTTGAGTAAATCCTTAAAAGTCAGAGTTGTTTTAAACTGTGTGTAATTTTCGAGTCCTTTTTGTTTTTATTTTTCCTCTTTCTTTCATACTCCTCTTCCTGCGTTATTGTTATGTCAGAGTACAACATAAAATTATTCTTATTACTATGGACATACTTGACCAAAGGCACGACCTCCCTCTAAGCTTAAGCTACAATAAACCTCCCTCTAAGCTACAATAAACTATATATAAAGTTAAATTTTTTACCAAAAGATTTTTTTTTCGTCTAATTTAAAGCTCTTCTATTTTTGCTAAAATTGAAATCGCTTTAAATTACGAAATAACGTGATATATATATTTATATATATATATATATATATATATATATATATATATATATATATATATATATATATATATATATATATATATCTGCAAATGCTGAATTTTTAGTTCATTTTTCACTGTTTTAAGGTTTATGCTCCCTGTGAATTCTTTTTTTGTTTTTGTTTTTTCGTGCGGTTTTAATAGATCAGCGAAAGACAACAATTCTAATACCATCCCACAGTTAAGATTTAGCTCAATCCATTTACCGAACATTTTTTTTTAATTTGGTGTACATGGTCTTTTAGATTGAAAATGCATTTAGAAAAATAGAAAACTGATGAAAAACGACAATTTCTGATTTTTTTTTTTTTAAGCAAGTTTAAATCCTCTCGTAGGCAAAGTTTAAGAATAAAATTGTTGGTCGGTGAATAGATAGATCTGAAGCTAGTGAACACAATGTTTAAAGTATCATGTCTTTTTCGTGCTAATTACAGCTGCTGCCTTGTCGCAAAATCACTTGTTTCAAAGGGAACATATACTTTAATAAAAAGTTCTTACCCGTTATTTATACACCTATATATTTCTGTTTTAGTTACCAAGTCTGTCAATTCTCCTTTGTCTATTAAAGCAATAATATAACAACAGGTACCGGAAACTTTAAGAAAGTAACATTCCTCCATTTCTAGTAGCAATTTCCATTGGCTTCAAGTTTACCCTCCAATGAATCGTTTCCTTAGTTTACAAATAGAAAAAAAGAAGCTTACCAGTAATAATAATAGGCAATTCAGGATGAAAAGCGACAGCTGATATATTTTTTGTATGGCCATCTAAACTTTGAACACAACTTCGATTTTGATAGTCCCAAATTTTCACCAAGCGATCATCGGCACCAGAAATCAAATAGGGCTTCTCACCGGCGTGATAATAATCTAAACAGTTAATTCCATTCACATGACCTAAAAAATGGATGTCAAGGATTATAACATACTACCCAAAACCAAGGGGTGTATATCAAATTTCTATTATTTTTTTTTTTTTAAGTGGAACGGAAATTAGCTCTGTAAGCTTCTTATAGAAGCTACGTTTTTCGTAGCTTTAATTAACTCTGTGAAAATAACAGTGTGCGCAAAATAGCATGGCTTTATTTTAGTATTTATGATCCCTGGCTTAAACAGACAAATCTTAACTTTCCCGAGATTTTGCTTGGTGAGGGGGGGGGTAACTATCATGCCTTAAAAGCACTCTTTTAATGGCTCACTGATGATGAATCTCTCTCTTCCTCTCTGCATCTCCCTCTCATATAGCAAGACCAGCAAGACTCGCAAAGAGATTGGGAGTTTGCTCTCTCTTATTTCGCCTATATGCGGCAGTCGTAAAACTTTCACCAACGAACAAGGACAGGCGCTTGTCAAATACCTGCGAATTAAGTCCCGCATCTATCATAGACTATCACTGCTTGTGCTGCGTCAATTTTGTTGCAAATACACAACATCGAAGCAGATCAAAATTAGAGACTCGTCGCCTTATGGTGAGAAAAGTCTTGGGCAGGATTGGCGTCAGTGGCGTGTGCAGCGTTATCGCGTACTTATAATCCAACAAACTGAAGCTACCAGTCTCAGAAAGGCTGTCGTATTCAACCATTTTTAAGTTCAACACTTCTCCATTAATCTTCGAACTTTGTCAGATTGTTACAACTTTAGCCCAGAAAACATTTGGAATGTCTATGAAACAGAATTATTGACTTTCCACAATTCAGGCACTGTCAAAATGTTGATAAGGACCAAAAACAAATTGGAAAAATAACACCTGGCGAAAGAAATTAGAATATAACGCTTTGTGCATGTAGCAGTAGCATTGAAAATACGATTCCCCCTATGACGGTTTTTCCAGAAAGAAATGCCCTCACCTCCAACTAAGCGGCAATCCGTCAGACACCATTTGATTCGAAGGTGAAAAAGCTTCTGAAGGGATGACAGCCAAGCTATCAACGATCTGGATGGACCACGTCATGTGGAACCAACCAAACCTATTGTTCTTAGTTTGGGCAGTCACATTACCAAATATTTGAGCAAGCGGCTTCAGCTGGCTAAGGAAAACGGTGTTCCATTTTTTTTACCGTCACCCACATACGACAAATAAATCGTAGCTTCTAAATTTATGGGGTCTTTTTTACATTAAGCCGGAATACAATAAAGAAGCTGCACCATCTATGAGCCAAAAACAAGTACAATTTCTGGAAATTTTCCAAAACAAGGCATACTTAAGCGCAGACGTTTCCAACAAACCATAAGCACCGCTATCGTCTTTGTTCCGCTTTCAGGCTGACTCTGCCCTAAGGTCCGCAGCATCATGAACCAACCATAAGAGACTCGAATCCAAAACAGCTGGGTACTAAAACATCAGGTTCTGCTGAAGATAGTTGTTTTGAAATCAGGGATCCTTTGTCGTTACCGACTTAATTCCCTGGGAAACAGGAACTGCAAGTAAAAAGATAACAAACCCTAACGAATACTCCAGCCAAAATAAGAATTCGGCAAGAGGAAAAGAAATTAAAAAACAAAAAGAGTTAGAAATTATGAAACCAAAAATGACTAAAGCGAAAAAGACAAATTTCCAAGGAAGAAATTATTTTTTGAAGCAATCGAGTGTAATTGACTGCAGATTGTGATAGTTTCAATGACAAGAGTCTGCCCGTTGGCTATGTCGAGACTGATTCGAACTGTCTAAAAAAAATTATGGTCAGTGATTTCATTCTGCCCGAAACTGATGGGAAAAGAAGGTGGAAGAAGTTTTATTTTGCGTCAGTAATAAATATCAATTGTGATGATTTTAGCGTCCAATTTCTAAAAAAAAAACGTTTAATTTAGCAAGTTTATTTATTCAGAAGAACAGACTGTTATCGAAATCAAATCAACATAAAACTCAAGTGTTTGTCTCATGCAACGATTGTGTGGATTAAAGATAGTCAGAAAAACTGACCTTTGGTTTTCATCTTTCCGCATACAAAAAAAAAGTGACCTGACGGATCTGATATAAGTTATCTGTTTTGAGTTTATTTATACCCACAACTTATGACTAGTAAATGTAATCTTAAATGAGAGTGACCTTTTAAACCTTTTTAAAAATTTGTTTCAATGCTTAACAAATCAGTACCCGAAGAAGGAGGGTGGTGACAAAGCTGTACGGGGATGGTAGAGGCTCACCAAATGTGAACATGGTCATTTTTCTATGAATTACGGCTATAGCTAATTAGCTGCAGAAACAAGAATACTTCAATTGATGTTTTGAATTTGTAAGTACTTCCTGTTTCAAAACAGTGATCCTAGGTTGAAAACCACAGCAAAAAAAAATAATAATATTTTCTAAAAAAGCAACAAGTGTCTCTAAAGTATACGACTCTAATAATAACAATGTTGGTCAAAGAAGACAAAACTGGAAAATGCATTGACAAATGTCACGTTTGAAGATTACAGCTGACTTTTTCCCACTTCTGAGATAATGGCAAAAACCGTTTTCTAAGCTATTATCAGAGTGAGGATCAGCATATGAATCTAAATGAGGAAGATCGAAGTGAGACTGAACATGCTTTACCTTGCTTACCCTCCCTTTGAGAACAGCTTAGCAAATGATTTGTGTGTCTGCAGTGTGAAATGTCAAGTTAGACCTTAGGCGTGACAGTGATTGTTTGTTATTGTGCCAGTCTATTTAGGTCTATAAGGAGATATATTTTTTTCCGATGAACAATGCGTTTTACTTAGATTCACTGCATCATTAGAGTATAAAACCAATCACGAGGTTGTCACCTAAAGACAACTCGTTGAGTTAGGAAGACACTCGAGTTTCTTTTTGGGAGTGGTATATTTTTTTAAGCATTTGTGCTACGAAGCGTATTCTTGAAGGCAATTTCAAACTAAAAATGAAGCTACAATTATTCCAAAGAGCCTTTATTTGAAGTTTAGAAAAATTTCCGAATCCCATGAAAACCCACGAGATCATTATATTGTCAGCATCGTCTATTGTCTGTATTTTCGGTATTTGATACATATACATACATACA
The DNA here is from genome assembly GCF_049724085.1 of Artemia sp. Qi Xiang Cuo. Taxonomy (NCBI): domain Eukaryota; kingdom Metazoa; phylum Arthropoda; class Branchiopoda; order Anostraca; family Artemiidae; genus Artemia; species Artemia sp. Qi Xiang Cuo. The sequence continues at coordinate 38,844,303 of NC_142802.1, forward strand.
TATAGGGTACATACGTTAAAAAATAACTAGAGGTACGTCACTTAAAATTTGCCAGTTACCCCCCCCCCCAATACAGTTGAATCACAGTTAAGTTCTCCGCCCATTATAATCAGCCTCGACAACCAACGTTATTTAATGATGCAAAAAAAATTTTACGTAATTGCAATTTTTATAAATTAAAAGCAAACCATGGAGGGCGAGAAACATTAAAAAGAAGAAAAAATTCGGATGCCTATGTCTAAAAATTTCATTTATAATAAAAAAACAACAAAACAGCAGCTACTGAGGATTGGAGAAAAATTTTGCCCCTGAAAACAAAATGAAGGAGAAAAGTCTTTTTGCGCTCCCAACCCTCAACCCTTTTAACAAAACTTTCTCTGAAGGTTTCAATTCGATTCCCAAGTAGTGAAACAAAACAGACTCGCCAAAACTACGCAATAAGCCTTTAAAATTTCAACGGAATATATTGTATTACGAGATGGACAAAGACTGGCTAGTCAGAGAATAGGTTAGTCGCCTATGGATGATGTTCTACAATTGTAACAGAGCTAAATTAACAGGCGTAGCAAATTATCATTTAGAGATTTTTTATTCGAATACCATATTCCAGTTTTTAAGGTGCATCTTAAAAAGAATTAAAAGAACGGTTCCGAAAAAAGCTTTTAGGGTTTAATTCAAACATATATGCCACCCTATAAACTCTACCGATTATATTTTACATAATACCGTATTCATTAAGAGCCTGGAGCGTAATGTAATTTCACAGAAAATTATAGAAAAACTTAAGGCTTCATTTAATTTTACGCTTATGTTTTTCAATATGGATGACAACAACCCATGAAATAAAAGTCAACCCAGAACCCAGTGGCGTAATTTCGTCAAAATCCTGTGGGAGGGGGGGGGAGGGCAAAGTTGGAGCCAATTTTCCCAAATGAAGTGAAAATGATAGGGAAAACTGAAAAATGAGTTACATATTACCCTAAAGGCAAAGATAAACTAAAGAAAACTGACCTGTTTCTCTGGATACTTGATGTATGCAGGCTTATTTTAATTTTGACAAGATTTATTTGCAGAAACTAAATTTCAGCTGGGGAAGGGGGGCAAACTGAGGTCAGGGGGAGGGGGTGTAAACTTGGGTCTGGAGGGGACAGTTGCCAAACCCCCCCTCCCCAGCCCCGTAGCGAATTATGCCACTGCCAGAGCCACAAAGTATATTGAGCTCTATCCACAGTACCACATGTCACGACTTTGACTTTGAATACAGCTCTCATATACAATGGCAAGATAAATAGTCAATCCTCCCAGTTCCCCGTCTTGGATGCCAGAAATTAAGATTTAAAAGTAGTTTACAGGACTTTTTTTCAAAAGTTTTCTAGAAAACAGAATACATTGAATGTTTTCACAACCGTTTAATCTTTTGTGATTTAAACCATATTCGAACTTAGATGCAGATGTCGATAAGTAATAGCAGCAAGGACACACACAGAGGATTTTCCGATAGGGCTAGGCTGATGTCTAAGAATAGGATATTTATTGTTAGGAAATGAGTTGTTGGTAAATTGAAATGAACTAAACGGAAACAATAATAGAAAAATAAATACAACAGCAACATGATTACCTTCAAGTGTGAAGTTTGGAATGGAGGACGCAAGTTGCCAAATTTTGATGGTCTTGTCCAACGACGCAGATGCAAATGTATTATTATCTTTGGGATTAAATACAATCTGCATAACATAATGTGAATGCCCTAAAATACAGAGAATATTCAAAATGTTATATACTTCAATAAAATTTTATGAAAATGGTTACTTTATAACTAAGATGATATTGAGGATATCAGAAGGTAGGCCTCCTCTCTCGGTCATCGACCGGTCTAGAATTCCATTAAGCAGGAGAAGGGCGTCTAATCAGAGCGCTGGTTACTTTTTATCTCCACAGATTGGTTTAAATGTAAGAGAAAAGCCCACAAAATTAAACTTCATCCAAGGCAGGGTTGATTGCACCCCCTTGGATTCTCAATTGACCTATATATTTTTAAGAAAACTTCAGATGCCACCAAAGTTTCACGTTTCTGGAAAAAAAAAGTATATTTTATACCTTCCAAAAGCAAAGACAAGCTCCTCTCCCCCGATCGATACGAATTGCTTCATGCAATGCTGTCCCAGCATGTCTGCTTTGAATATTTTCTTTCTATGTCCTAATATTAATGCTGGTCTGTTGGAGTTCACTAGTGTATGTTCAGTATATTTAATTTCTCACATTTCTATCACGTCTGCAGCCTACAATTCTAGAGCCATGTCGATACACTCTACAGTCACAATATTAATGTTTTTTCTTTTTTTTAACTTTGGTTCTACTATTAAAATTTGTTAACTCTATAAAAAAAAATATTTACTTTTGAAATTCTTCCTTTTTTTATTTATTCAATAGCTTTCTTTGTCAGATGACAACTTCAGACGACAATGAACCAAATATTTTTTTTCTTGATAGCCTATTGTAACAAACTATCAGACATGATATTCTTAGTACAGTTAGGAAACTAGCTGGTAAATTAGAGTCATTTCACTTCGAAGTTGTTTTACTTTGGGCTGGAATCCCTAGAGGTTTATTATATCCTTGTCGTCTCCAGACGCACTGAGCGATTCACGAACGTCGACATTCTGGCTATGGAAATATGCATACTTTAAAATAAGTCCCAGATCAAATCCAAAACCACTCATGCTTTCATGATGTACCTTAAGGTCAGTGTTTCAGCTCTCTAACTGCCCCCTAATTGGCAGTCTCTAAGTTCTATTTTTCATTCTTTCTTCTTCTTTTTTTTTCTGTAGGACATTTACAGCAACTTGCGCTACCAAAGCGGTTTCTAATAGCCTGATTCTAACAGATTTTCCAGGAAGTTCAGTTATATACACAGATTAAGAAAATGTGGTTAAATTAAGGAATGTATGATAATGCCTTGACAAGGATAGGCTGGGTATAAAAGGCGGATGCTGTTCCAGTGCTGTGAGATGGTTTGGGGTTTCGGTTTCGTTAGAAGCTTCTTCCTCTGTCCCTACCCCCGCAAAAGAAACCCTACTTGCGTGGCTTCATAGTGGTGTCAGGGTGGACCTGCCTCGACTTTGCGAAGACAGAATCGCGACAGCAAACAGCGCTACAGGGCGTCTTAAGGAGTGGCGCCCCTCAAGGAAATTATAACCTAGTCAACGACAAAATATTTGCACTGGATCCTGATCGGTGAATAATTCTTCTTTTTTTTTCTTTTTTTTTTCTTCTTTTTTTTTGGGCTGAAAAACCTCTTCCTAGCTAAGTTACCTGTTATAGGCTGCCTTCCCATAGCAAATAATATTTAAAGTTATGAATATATAATGAGGTGGAGTTAATAGGCTTGAGATTGATTGCACATGATTTAAACTCTTATTGATAGAAGAGCATCTCCAAAAGTCAAAAACCATGCAGTTTAGTAGAGAGAAGGGGGAGCATTAAAATATGAACTAAGGAGGTGCAAAGTGGAGGCCATAGATAAAATTGCTGAAGATCTGGAATGCAGCCACAAAACAGAATAGTAGAGTATTGTTCCGATCTGTTAAAAAATTGACAGGGAACACTCAATCTGGTCCTGTCCCAGTTTAAGAACGGGCAACAATTAATGATGAGAAAAGAGCTAAAGAGAGATGGGCAGAAAATTTTGAAAATATGCTAAACCGTGGAAACGTTACAGGAAAAGATATGAGATTGAATAAGTTTTTGACAATTTGGAAGTGAAGGATGATTTATTTTGTGAGGATGAATTAGTGACAGCACTAAAAAGAGAAAAAAATAACAAGGCCCCGGGTGCTGATGCTGAGGTAAATGAGCTTTTAAATATCGTGGTTGTGAAGTTAGAGATAAACTACAAAAGATTATGAATGTGGTTTCGGAGAAAGGGTATGTATCTAGCGATTTTAGGGAAACTTCAACTAAAACCCAGTGATAAGAGAGAATGTGACAGCTATAGAGGCATTAGCTTGGTCTATAAGGGAAGCAAATTACTTAGTATGATGATAGTTTTATGGTTTAGAGATGCTGTAGATACAGTTTTAAGAGAGGAATAGTGAGGTTTTAGGCAGAACCGTCATGCATTTGGGGGGAGGGGGGCTGGAAGGGGTGACCACAATTTTCTATTCGGTTAAATAAATCGCATGAAAATACTGACATGACATATACCCAAATTTAATCTTGGTCCGTAAATCCAGCGGTTTTACCGACTCGCGCAGTGATATTACGGATACTGCCAGAATTTTCCATTCGGCTAAATTAAGAACATGAAGATACTAACATGACATCTAACGAAATCTCAATCTAGGTCGGTAAATGCAGCAGTTTTACCGACTCGTGTCGTAACTTTACGGATGGTGCCGAATTTGTTCATTCGATTAAATAAAGAGCATGAAAATACTGACATGATGTGTACCCTAATCTCAATTTCCGTCGATAAATGTAGCGGTTGTACCGACTCGTGCAGTGTTTTTACGGACGGTACCACAATTTACGGACAAGAAAATAAAGACAATACATCTACCCAAGTCTCAATCTAGGTCGGTAAATCCAGCGGTTTTACTGACTGGAACAAATGTGCAAAAATCTCATTCGGTAACAACTAGTACCAGTTACTTGCAAGGCGGCAAGGTTGCGGTCACGTTTTTCAACAGGTTAAATTGTTAGTAGATTACGAGCTATGGGTTGTAAAGAGACCAAAGCCCATCGAAGGACCCACATGTCAGTTTCAAACTTCACAAATTACGTGAGTTGGATGATCGATCTCAAGTGCAAAGGAATAGATTAATGAAAAGAATTATAGACATGTCGGGTCTAAGAACGAATGAGTAAAAATAAAGTGTTGGGGTGCATAAATATATTCGACAAAGACTATCGTTAAATGTTCAATGCCATTTTTAACAAAAACAACGAGCCTAAATGGATTTTAGCTGCAGAGCAGGTTGTTTTTGATCGCGACCCCTTTGCCACATAAGCAATCAAAAGAATCAAACTGGCCGTACATTACTGCCGAAAAAAAATCTAGAAGTCTTAGAAAAGAAAGGCAGAGAGGTGCTTATGTTTTAAAGCTATGATCCTGCAAGCAATATGTCTGGTATTCGACAGGGTGTCCAGGAACACATATAAGCCAAACTGGGAAAACAAGTACGTTAAATTTAATCCATGACTCATAGAAAGAATTTCATTGTGGAACAAAATTGCAGCAACACCTCCACAATCCGGAAAATGTTTGAAATCTTACTAGAATTGTATGTCTTCTTTACTCGTCAAATGATACGAGTTATTGCTTACAAACGTACTCATGAGAGTATGTTTTGGTACCAGCAAATAAATTTGATATTCAGGAATCTGACATAATAATATTTTAATTCTACAAAATAAAAGAAAAACCAAATTTTGTAACGAAACAATCACCCTAGGTACCGGTTTCTCAGAACACAAAACTGACTCTATTGCTTTACAAATCCATAAATTTTACCGAACAAAATGTTTAACAATAAATTTATCAAAATATTAAAACTGTGGGTATTTGCTCCAACCAGCCCATTTTCAGGAGCAAAACCTCCCTTCCAGTTTACATATATAAATAGAATTGCAAACAATAATATTATAAGAGGTTTCAGAGCATGAGTTACAACAATACCTTCAAATACTTTCTGACACGCCCAACTTTTGTCCCAGTTCCACATTTTGATAGTCATATCATCACTTCCAGATAAAAGGATTGGTAGTGTTGGATGGACAGCAAGGCATCTTATGTAATCTTGGTGGGCATCAACAACATGCTGCCGTTCCAGTGTGTTGTAGTTAAAAACTGTAATCTACAAAAAGAAAAGAAAGTTTTATGGCAAATCTATATTTAAATCCAGACAAAATATGAAAGCATTCACCATACAGGTTTACAGGAGGAATAGGAAAAACCTTTAAGATGGGCCCAAAGGACCAGTCTTCGAATAATATATCAAATTCGGGCCTAAAAAAACACTTCATTTTCTGTATTGTTGCCAGCTTCATTTAGCAACTCCTGAGCAACTTTAATTTGCCACTGTTTTTCTTTAAAAGTCAACCATTTTGGCAAACTTTTTTTGACCAAAGACATCCAAAAAAAAATTCTGGAATGAGCCAATTAATATGTGACTCACCATTATCTTACTGTGATTCAGCAATCATTTAAAATCATTTCGTCTGTTTGCTCCACGTTTTATGGGTTATTGATGTGCTACGTCTTGAGTGCTTCAACATCTTCATGGTCTTCTTGGAAACACCTATACCACTTGTACAAAACTTGTTTTACTTATTACAGATTCACCCAAAGCAGCATTTCTACGACATTACCGGATTTTATCCCATTCTTAGAGTAAAATTTAATACAAGTTCTCTGATCCATTTTGTCAAGTAATAAATAATCACCAATGACATGAAATGCATTGCACCTTTCTCAAAGCTGACAACATACTAAACACATAATATGTCTAGCAATATAACAATATACACACACTTTTCAAACCTAATTTAAAGTTCCTACTATTATGGGACTTTTCATCATTTATTTCTTCCTACTTCTCTAAAAATTCCAAAATCTTTTGAATTCCTGGCTTAAAAATTCAATTTTTGTGCGATATTAGTTGCCCTCCAATCTCCCAAGTCAGACCCATGTGTACATGTGATGATAATGAAAAAAGTAACTTACTCTATAGTCATCTGAACCTGTGATAATCCAATTTTTCCTTGCAATAAATTTTCCAGCTCTGACAGGACTGGAGCACACTTCAAAGGTCTTAATTAACTGCTGGTTTTGATGATTCCAAACATGGATCTTTCCATTATATAATGAGACTAACATCCATGGTTCGGTTGGATGTAAATCAACACATTTCACCCTATCAGACCTTGCTGTCAGTGTACGCCTGATATCCAATTTCAATTGCATTTTAAGCCTGAAACAAACTTATAATAATTTTTTTAGTAACAAATATATTTGCAGTGATGGAGCAACTAATTACATTCAGAATCGGGAACTTTAAAAATTTGGCAACTTTTCACGAGACTTGAAATTCTGACACACATCAGAAGTTTTTGACAAAAAAAAAATTTATTTTATATTGATTAATTTCTCAAATAAGCCCATTAAATGGACTTAGGGCACTACTCTGCTTGAAGATACTCAGATTTTCTTATTGTATTATTGTCTTATTGTTTTAGTGGTGCAACTAGTTGCTTGCTATTTTTAGGTGTAGATCACTGAATAGACACACGGTACTAGCACGTTTAGGTTCAATTTTTAAAGGACTAGGTGAAAATGTGATTTTTGAAAGGATTGCTAAGAAAAGGGCAAAGTGTCAATATTGATGCTAGAAAACGTCACAAGGAATTTTCGAAATTATTCTGTTTTGCCAAGACACACACTTAACATTGCCATATCATATTTGGTAACCTATAGAGCAAAGAAATAAAATTCGCATTCTCAACATAGAAACATTATTAGAAATACCTAATGCATGTCCTGAAAGGTAAACATATAGCAAAGAGCTGTAGGATTGGACAAGGACAAGGCTTCAGATCTCCTTACTTTTTTATGTCTCTGAGCATGGGGATACTTTTTAGAAACAGATTGAGATTTGATGCTCACCATTTCAAAATTTACAATCACACTGCAACTGTTGCACTAACGAGCAAAATATTATATCATCTTAGTGAAATTTTTATTAGACAAACAACACAGGTTTGCTCGTGATCAAAGTGAAAGTTTTCAAATTTCATTGTAGTTGGTCCGTAAAATTAAGTTATTGTGTGACAATTATTAAATTAGTACTGTGATATTAAATAATTTTTCACTGATCATATAAGTTAATAAAAAACCAACATTGCACAGTTTTTCATACGTCTATATTATAACTACTACAAATAATTTATTTTGGAAATTACCAACAAGTGATTCAGACTGGTGTGATATTTGGCAGTTATCAACAATTTTCATTTTTTTATGGATATTGCTTGGTATACTGATGAACTCTACTTTGGAAAATTAGAAATTACATGGCAACACTGTTTACATAGAAGTAACATTTCTGGAATGCTGTTGCATTTACTTTTGAAAGGCAAATATATCCTAAATTTTAGTAGGCTGTGTGTCAAGTTTTCTTTATCTACACTCAAGTTATTCTGAAGTTACTGTTTGGATTCATTTTCAATCCAAGATAAAAAGAAAACAACCAAATTCTGACTTCTTTCTTATCAGCATATCTTCATTAAATGTTCTAATAAATATATTAGGGATATTTTTACATTATCCCTTTATTGCTACGTACTTGCATTTTGCTTGAATTATGAAATGAGTACAATTGAAGCTAATATCATAGTATTAGTTTTCACATGATCAAACTAAATATTGAAATTCGACTATTCAAAATAAAAACATGGTAGTCCAGAGCATCCACACCCCTTTTGACCAATAAAGTTTTCTTAATTTCTCAGTAAATAGTTGCTAGTCATCAAAATAAAATGAAAACCACTTCAATGTCAATTAAGAAGAAAATTCTTTGCCTCATTTTTGATGAGGCATCATTTGCCTCATTTTTGATGAGGCTTGACCTTTTGCCTTAACTCTAAAGTTGACTTAGTTGCGGACTTCACTGGTAACTACCAGGTACAACCGAAGTCAACATTTGTTTGTGGTATGATTTGTTCAGAAGCTAAATAAGTTGTTCTTGAACCAACATGCAAAGGTTCCAGCATCAATTTGAAAAAACAATCTACCATTAACCATGGATTTAATAATCAGGAAAAATTGATAAAATGTTAAAAAAAAAGTCTTGCTTCATCCACATTTAGGTAAAAGTGACCACATAGTAATTCTCTTCATTCTAAATATAGGAATCAAAACCTGGTACTAAAGAATATGAATATTGAAAACGTAATTGTCACTCATTCCAAGAGTTCCTATTGGATCAGGATATTCTTTTGTGCTTCCAATCTCAGCTGGATAGTCCTCATAGTTCTCTAGGGTTTCTTAGGAAAATTTTAACTGTCATAAAAAAAAAACCTTGGTTGCACAGGATATTGCAGAAGGCGAAACTCGCCCCAAGCAACTTTAGAAATACCTGAACACAGGCACTAGCTATTTCAATTTCCAATCGAATGAGCTGCTTTCCCTCAGGGCAAGGGTTATCAGTTATGCCCTGGGGGCATAAAAGGTTTTCATAGGAAGCATTGTTGTAGAAACTTCAAAAGCGGCTCATTCAACTGGAAACTTAAAATTTGTTGATACCCATTTTGTTCAATGTAGTTGAAAGTTTTGGAAATTAGGTCTTCAAGGATGACACCCCCCCCCATAGCCCTCAGGGCAAGGGTTGTAAATTATGCCCTGGCGGCATATAAAGTTTTATAGAGAGTGTTGTCATAGAAACTTCAAAAAGGGCTCATTCCATTGGAAATTGAAATGGCTAGTGACCTTTTAAATAGTCGAAAGTAATTTGAGGGCAACTAACCCCCCTCTCAGGCCCACCATTTTCCCAAACACATATAATTAAAATTTTGAGATAGCCATTTTTTTCAATGTAGTTCAAAAGTTCTTGAAATTATGTCTTTGAGGATGACAACCCCCCACAGCCCTAAGGGCAAGGGGTGTAAGTTATAACCTGAGGGCAGATGAGGTTTTTATAGAAAGTTTTGTCATAAAACTTCAAAAAGGGCTCATTCGATTGAAAATAGAAAGAGATAGTCCTTTTAATAGTTGAAAGTAATTGGAGGGCAACTTACCTCCCTCTCATGCCTGCCATTTCCCCAAACACATCCAACCAAAATTTTGAGATTAATTTTGTTCAATGTAGTTAAAAGTTCTGGAAATTAGGTCTTTTAGGATGACAACCCCCTCAGAACCCTCAGGGCAAGGGTTGTAATTTATACCCTGGAGATATATATGGTTTTTATAGAAAATATTGTTATAGAAACCTCAAAAAGGGCTCATTCGATTGGAAATTGAAGAGCCCTTTTTGATAGTCGAAAGTTAATGTAGAGTAACTAACCCCCCTCTCACGCCCACCATTTCCCCAAACACATTCAATGAAAATTTTGAGATAGGCAGTTTGTTCAACGTAGTTGAAAGTTCTAATTATTTTGAGGATGACAAACCCACCTCCCCCACAGACCTCAGAGCAAGAGTTGTAAGTTATGCCCTGGGGGCATATATGGTTTTTATAGGAAGCATTTTTGTAGAAACTTAAAAAAAGTCTCATTTGATTGAAAATTGAAAGGGCTAGTGCCCTTTTTAATAGTCAAAGTGATTGGAGGGGAACTAACCCCCCTCTCATGCTCACCATTCCTCCAAACACATCCAATTAAAATTTTGAGATAGCAATTTTGTTCAACACAGATGAAAGTTCTGGAAATTAGGTCTTTGAGGATGACAATCCCCCCCAGAGCCCTCATTGCTAAGGCTGTACGTTATGCCCTGGGGGCATACAAGTTTTTTTTATAGAATATGTTGAATAGGCTACTCAAAATTAATTGGAGGGCAAAAAACCTCCCTCTCACACCCACCATTTCCCCAAACACATCCAATCAAAATTTTGAGATAGCCATTTTTTTCAATGTAGTTGAAAGTTCTGAATATTATGTCTTTGATGATGATAAACTCCACACATCCCTTAGGGCAAGGGTTGTAAGTTATGCCCTGGAGTCATATAAGGTTTTTTTATAGAGTGTTGTAATAGAAACTTTGAAAATTTCGAAGGGCTAGTGCCCCTTTTATTATTCAAAAGTGATTGGAGGAAAACTAACACCTCTCACACGCCCACCATTTCCCCAGAAAAATCCAATAATAAAATTTGGCATAGCCATTTTGTTCAACATAGTTGCAAATTCCGGAAATTATGTCTTTGAGGATGACACTCCCCACACAGCCCACAGCGCAAGGGTTGTAAGTTATGCCCTGGGGGCATATAAGGTTTTTATAGAAAGTTTTGTTGTAGAAACTTCAAAAGGGGCTCATTCGATTGGAAATTGAAAGGGCTAGTGCCCTTTTTCATAGGTGAAAGTGAATGGAGAGCAACTAACCCCCCTCTCACACCCACCATTTCCCAAACACATTTGATCAAAATTTTGAGATAGCCATTTTGTTCAACGTAGTTGAAAGTTCTATAAATTATGATTTTGAGGATGGCAAACTCCCCCCAAACCCCTAAGGGCAAGGGCAGTAAGTTATGCCCTGGGGGCATATAAGGTTTTAATAGAAAGCGTTTTTATAGAGACTTCAAAAAGGGCTCATTCAATTGGAAATTGAAAGGGCTAGTGCCCTTTTTAACAGTCGAAAGTGATTGGGATGGCAACTGGCCCCCCTTTCAAGCTCACCATTTCCCCAAACACATCCAATCCAAATTTTGAGATAGCCATTTTGTTCAACGTAGATGAAAGTTCTGGAAATTAGGGCTTGGAAATTAGGTCATTCAATTGGAAAATAAAAGGGCTACTGCCCTTTTTAATAGGCTAGTCGAAACTGATTGGAGGGCAACTAACCTCCCTCTCACGCCCGCCCTTTCCCCAAACACATCAAATCAAAATTTTGAGATAGCCATTCTTTCAACGTGGTTGAAAGTTCTGGATATTATTACTTTGAGGATGATCAACCCCCCCCCCCCACAACCCTTAGGTCAAGGGTTGTAAGTTATGCCCTGGAGGCATATAAGGTTTTTTATAGAGCATTGTAATAGAAACTTTGAAAACTTCGAAGGCTAGTGTCCTTTTTAATATTCAAAAGTGATTGGAGGAAAACTAACACCCCTACCCCACCAACCTTCCCCTGAAAAATCCAATAAAAATTTTGAGATAGACATTTTGTTCAACGTAGTTGAAAATTCCGGAAATTATGTCTTTGAGGATGACACTCCCCCCACAGCCCTCAGTGCAAGGGTTGTAAATCATGCCCTGGGCGCATATAAGGTTTTATAGCAAGCGTTCTTGTAGAAACTTTAAAAAGGGCTCATTTGATTGGAAATTGAAAGCGCTAGTGCCCTATTTAATAGTCGAAAGTGATTGGGGGGCAACCAACACATCTCTCAAGTCTACCATTTCCCCAACCACATCCAATCAAAATTTTGAGATAGACATTTTGTTCAACGGATTTGAAAGTTCTGGAAATTAGGTCTTTGCCAGTGTTGTTGTAGAAACTTCAAAAAGGACTCACTCAACTGGGAATTGATAGGGCTAGTGCCCTTATTAATAGTCAAAAGCGATCGGAGGGCAAATGCCACCCTATAACCATCATTTCCCCAAACAATTCTGATCAACATTTTGATATAGCAATTTTGTTGCACATAGTTGAAGGGTCTGGAAATTATGTTTTTGAGTATGACAACCCCCAACAGCCCTCAGGGCTAAGGTTGCAAGCTATGCCCTGCGGGCATATAATGGCATATAGAAAGTGCTGCTGTTAAAACTTAAAAAGGGCTCTTTTGATTGGAAATTGAGAGGGCTATTCCCCTTTTTAATACTCGAAAGTAATCAGAGGGGGAATTCCCCCCCCCCCAAACGCCCATCATTTCCCCAAACATTTCCGATCGACATTTTGATATGGCCATTTTGTTCAATGTAGTTGAAAGGTCTGGAAATTATGTCTATGAGGATGACAACCCTCCCCCCATAGCCCTCATGACAAGGGTTGTAAGTTATGCCCTTTGGGCATATAACGTTTTTATAGAATGTTTTGTTGTAGAAGCTTCAAAAAGGGTTCATTCAATTGGAAATTGACAGGACTAGTCCCTTTTTATTAGTCAAAAGTGATCAGAGGGCAAATGTCTCCCTCCACGCCTATTGTTTCCCCAAACATTTCCAATCAAAATTTTGGAATAGCAATTTTTTTAGCCTATACGAAAGGTCTAGAAATTATGTCTTTGAGGATAACAAATCCCCCAAGCCCTCAGGGCAAGGGTTGTAAGTTGTGCCCTGGGGACATATAGGGTTTTTTATAGAAAGTGTGGTTATATAAACTACAAATGTGGCTCATTGGATTGGTAATCAGACGCTCTAGTGCTCTTTTTAAAAGTCAAAGTGATCAGAGGGCAGCTACCCACTCGCTCCTACACACACGTCATATTGTCCTGAAATGTGTAACAGAAATTTTGAGATAGCCATTCTATTCAAAATAGTCTAAATATCATATAACAAGATTTTTTGGGTTGAAACAAACCCCAGAGATTAGGGACAAGGGTTTTAAGTTATTCCCAGGGGGTATTAAAGGTTTTTATGGAAGGGATTGTTGTTTAACTTCAGAAGAGGCTCAGTCTTTTTCCCTGAAAAAGACTATGTCAGTAATAAAATGAACAGAAATCAATCAAATAAATTTTTGCACAAAATAAGTTTTTCCAAAAAAAGTAAATAGCTCCATTGACTAAACAATTAAAAGGAATATAATCAATTATTCTACCAAAGATGCAATTATCAGACATAAGTATTAATTAGTAAATGAAACCCAAAATAAATACACATTGAAATCAGTCAAACTCAAAACGAGTAGAAATTAATCTGAGTAGGGTTCTAAACCCTATGCTTTCTAAAAGCCAGAATATAATTTGTACTCGACTAAAAAAAAAAACTTTTAAATGTTTTCACTTATAATTTTAAGAAAACAAATTAATTAAGATTTTAAGGAATAAATATCAGCATATGTATATTAAACTGACGCTGACTATTTTTTTCAGAAGATTCATTTGAATTTTTTTCAGTGAAGTACAAGTTATATCCAGGCCTTAAGAAAACATAGTGCTTAGAGACTTGCTCAGATTAACTTCTGCTCATTTTGAGTTTGACTTATTTTAGTTTCTGTTTGTTTTGGGTTTCATTTATTTATTAATACTGACTTGTGGTAGTTGTATGCTTGGTAGATTATTTCATTCTATTTTTGTTCATTTTGTTTAATGGACTTCTTTACTTTTTTTTGGAAAAAACTTATTTTGTGCCAAAAAATTTTTTGATTAATATTTAATAAAGGAGGAATGTGGTCCTGGAAATGACCCAAAAACTGGGAAAAGCAACACCTGCTTGGTGATAACTTACATAAGATCCATTTATATCACAGATGAGAACACCACCAACTGGAAAATTAAAATAGAACCAAACATTTTGTTAAAATTTCTACCATGTCACTGGTTTTTTTTTCCTATTAGCGTGCTTGTTATAAAGCTGTTGAAGAAAAAAAAATTCTTGGACCACGCTGCCTTTCCATTACAAATTTAAACAAATGAAAATACAAAGAAAAAATTAAAATTTTAAACAAAGATAGTGGACAAAAAAAAAACAGCTTCTAACAATAACAAAAAATCTAAATATTTTGGCTTCAGATCTGGAAGCCTTTATCAAAGGAAAACAAAAATAAAAGAATAGCAACTAACCAAAGCAAAACACGAAAAATAAAAAACAGAGATAACCAAACAAGCACAAAACAATAGAGAAAGACAAAAAGAAAAATCACATTTGAATAATAATCCAAAAACACATCACAAAGGACAAGACCAGGATGTCTGCTACTTTAGACATGCACATCTCAAATAATAATCTAGATGTATCTACTTAAACCAAAATCCAAGATCACATAACAAAGCACAAGACCAAGACACCTATTATTGTAAATGTGTGTGTCTCAAATTATCTTCTGAATGGGACCATTTAAATAAAAATCCAAAAACATATCATAAAGCACAAGACCAGGATGTCTGCTATTGACTATGCCAGTGGTTCTCAAACTAATTTAAACACCATACCCTTTTACCAACAAAACCTTTTAGGTACCCCTTCTTAGTTATTGGTACTAAGTAGACTATAGCTAAAATATAAGTAAAATTCCCAGCCCTAGAGTTAAAGGGTTGTTTTATTTTTTTTTTGTGTTGGTTGGCTGTGTACTCCCTAAAAATTTTTGTGTACCCCCAAGGGGTACATGTACCACAGTTTAAGAATCACTGGACTATGCTATTGCTGTTGACATACATGTCTCAGATCTAATTAGAGGCATACACATTTGCAATTGCAGATGTTTTGGTCTTGTGCTTTGTTATATGATCTTGGATTTTGATTTAAGTAGTCCCATTCAGAAGATTATTTGAGACATATGCATTTACAAGACAACCTGGTCTTGTGCTTTGTACAAGACCAAACACAGTACATGGCCACAATATTTTGATTGTTTTTAATAACTGTATTTTTTGAAAATATTATAATTTTTTTTATAAATTTTCATTTTTTTAACTAAATTAAACGGCAGTGTGGTCTAAGAAATGATTGCCCTTCAACAACTTTACAACAATTACACTAATAGGAAAAAAACAGTGAGAAGGTGAAAATATTTAACAAAATGTTTGGTTCTATTTTTTATTTTCCAGTTGGTGGTATTCTTATCTGTGATGCAAGTTGATTTTATGTAAGTTAGCACTACGTTTGCATTGTTTTTGGTACTGGACCACATTCCTCCCTTATTGAAGCTGGGAATAGATACCAGAGAAATATTAAAAATATCAGCCCATGCTCCAAACCCGATTTTGGAATTATTAAAGAATTTGTTCCATGCTTTAACCCTGATTCTGAAATTCAAACAAAAAGACAGATCCACCCAATAGTCACAAGCCAGTAGGGTTGATCTCACAGACATTGCCTCTACCTCAGAGCTGACAAACAACTGAGCCAAAACTCCACCAGGTGCCCTGGTTGCTTGGAACAGAACCACCCATTGAAACTCATTGCAGACTTGCTTGTGATCAAAAGTCCCCTCAAAAGTTCTGCAACTATCAGCTTAACTGTAGAAGAAGGGAGATCCAATGTTGGGACTTAGTTAAACCTCCACAAATACTTGTTGTCTGCATGCTTATTGCATTGTATTATATGTATTGCTTTGCCTTTTTACTTATTGACTTATTTTATAGGTATTTGGGTTTCCTATATAAAGAAAAATCAGAAGAATTGTTCAGATAGTGGGTTTATTATATTATAGTATTGCAGGAAAAGTAGAATACAGGAAATGCTAATGGCCAATTTTTAGCAAAATATAGATTGACAAGTTTCAAAAGACCTATATTCAAAGGACCTCAGGAAACATTTATAAGCCCCTCCCCCCCTCCATCACAGAATTGACTACACCCCTCCCCCTAGACAAGATGCTGTCTACACCCATGGGTTTCAGGCTAATTTTTGTTTTAGTCCATACAAATTTGTTTTAAAAATGACAACCACTAAGACTAAGGAAAATATTAATTACTATTCTTGAATCATCTGCAAATAGCATTTTTTTTTTCTCACTAGACAGATTTTTTTAAACTTTTGGTTGCTATTGACTTTTTTACCTTTTGAGGCTGCATTAATGGCTCCAACTGGAATTTCCCCCAGGAAAAATTATTTGAACTACAAAAGAGCATAAGAAAAACCATCAAGTGATGTATTAACTTTTATCCTAGCTAAATTACATTGAATTTTGCAAATTTACCTATATTTTGATTACAGCTCCACTATTCTTTACCCAAATAAATAGCCCAAATTATATATGTCTCTCTTGTTTCCACCCATGTATCCACAACTGTGACAAAACAAGAACCAGAAAAACAAGTGATGGGTGGTGGAATGCATGGGAAATATATGATTTTGGCTATATATTTGCACATTGGGGGGTTAGGGGTAAAGTGGAGCTGCAGTCAAAATGTGTTGGTAACAATTGTTGGCAAATTTGGGGCAGTTTATATTACTGACCTGCAAATAAGGTGAACATTCTACTTGATGCTGTTTTTATGCTCTTTCTGAATATAACAATTTTTTTACTCAGAAATTCAATTTGTAACCTTTTCTGGACACTCTAAGATTATACCTTGTTCTTTTATTTTAGATACTACTAACCACAGTTCATATAATTATCCAGTAAGCTTATCACAGATCATTTCTGGTCTTCGTTCTTGGTGCGAACAAAAAGCTCCTCCCACTTCATCGTGCAGTTATTAATAGCAGGTTTCCACTTGTTTCCGATTGCTTCGCGTAAAGTGCATTATTTGTAATAGCAGGTTTCCACTTGTTTCCGATTGTTTCGCGTCTGACTTGTCTACCCGTGAAAAGATCTGACGCCGCTTATGTTTCTATGTTCTCTGGAGCACTTGCACCCCGGTCCGGGTTTTTATAATGGGTGAGATAGGGAATTATCATACTGGATAATTATATGAACTGTGCTACTAACATACTGCTGCTAGAATCACTCTTGTTTAAACAGGTTTACCCTTAAATTGAATCAGCTGTGATGAAATCAAGGACCAGAAAACACACAGGAAATATAAAATTTGGGCTATATACACATATTTGCACATGAGGGAGGGGGGTAAAGTATAGTGAAGCTGCAGTTGAAATGTATAACTATAATTATTCTGCATATATTGAAGTAAGAATTGTTGTTTCTAACCCTTCTATATAGCCAAAAATGAGAAAAAAAGATATCATCTTTGAAGGTGTGTAATGGGGTTAAGGTTGAATTTCTGAGTAAGCAATTGTTATATTTAGAAAGGGCATAAAAAAAAGGCATTGAGAGGTATGCTCACCTTATTTGTACGTCAGTAATTTAAAATGTCCCAAATTTACCCCATTAATCTGCATGTTATGAAGTAAGAATTGTTTTCTTAACATGATTTAAGTAAAATTCTACTTTTTGCTATGTTGAAATGTAGTTGAGTTGGTTGAATGAAACTTTCAGTAATGAGTCCAGGGCCAAAAATATACTCTGGAAATGTATAGCCAAAGTGGTATGTCAATCCTTTCTAATTTCTGTCACTTAGAAATTTGTCTACTTGACAAGTTTATGTCTACTGGAATTTTGACAAAACAACATTATGCCTTAATTTTCTGTTTCTAATCTCTTTTTCTTTGGCTTTAGTTTTAAAAATGTGATTCCTATTATTTCAGTGAATTTTAAGCTGTATGAATGTTTTTTTCCAAAACTTATGAAATATATTTTCAGATCTTAGAAACCTATTAAATTGGGATTGAGCAAAGATGTGAAGCTCAGAATAATTTCCATGTAGCCTAGGCCTACTTTATTTTGTGCAATTCCACTTTAGCTACTTCTGGCTATCTTGGAAAGGGGTGAGGTTAAGAAAATGAAACTTTCAGGGATAGGTCTACATGCTAAAGTGTGTCCCAGGAAGGTATTTTGGAGTACTTACCTCCACTCCTTCTTCCTCTAGAGGGTCCAGAAATTTGCCCACATGAAATTTGCTTATTGAAATTTTGATAAAACAACACTTTACCTTAATTTTCCGTTATAAGTTTCTTTTTCTCTGGCTTTAGTTCTGAAAATGCAATTTCTGTGATTTGAGTAGAATTTTAAGTCATATTACCTTAATTTGCACTTTGGAGCAAATTAATATATCAGTGGGTTTTTTTTCAAATGTAGGAAATAAGAATAAGATCTACTTTGCAAGGTTTTACCTTTGTATCACAAACATTCTTAAAGGTTAGTACCCTCTAGAGGAGGAAGGAGTGGAAGTAGGGGTGAAATTCTACTTTAGCTACTTTTGGCTATCATGGAAAGGGGTTAAATTAGGAAAATAAAACTTTCAGGGATGGGTCTAGGCTGAAGTATAGGTACTTCTTTAGTATCTGGGCAACATGCAATAAGTGAAGTGTGGTTAATGCTAATTAAATAAAACAAAGTATGATAAAAAAGTATAACAGCTTAGAAACAAATTTGGGCTATTTACTTACACATTAAGGGTGGTGGGGGTAAAGGACAGCATATGTTAAATACATAATTTAACCTACCCTAGGTACGTTTTTTTGTCCCTTTAACCCCAAAAAACTAAGTTTAAATCTTTGTCATGGAGTGATGAATACCTCACTAGGCAGTGGAAACCTGTTTTTCATATAGCATCTTTGAGATTCTATATGTGGCTCTTCTTGCATGTTGCCCAGATTCTAAACAAGTACCTAAGTATGTCCCAGGAAGGGATTTTGAAGTACCTACCTCTACTCCTTCTCTCTCGAGAAGGTCCTGAAATTTGCCTACATGACAGGTATATACCTATTGAAATTTTGACAAAACAACATTTTACCATATTTTCAGTTAGCTATCAGTTTCTTTTTCTCTGGCTTTAGTTTTAAAAATGTAATTCCTGTTATTTGAGTAGAAGCCATATCAATGTTTTTTCTTCAAATTTAGGAAATATATTTGGGATATCCACTCTTTGACTATTAGAAAAAATTAGTTTATAAGCTTATATAAACTGGTACTATCCAATCTCCTTATAATTAAAAATATTTTTGACATCTAGTTGGAAACTTTTGCCCATCCTTATAAGAGAAATCTATATTTGCCACCTAGTTGACAAGAAGCATTTCCCCAGCAAAACTTTTATTTTCCAACCACTTGACTAACAACTTCTCACAAGCAACACTTAAATTTGCCAACTAGCTGGAAAGAAACATTGCCCAAGAAAACAATTTATTTTCCAACTAGTTGACTAATAACTTCTCCCCAGCAATACTTAAGTTTGCCAACTAGCTGGAAACAAACATTGCCACAGAAAACAATTCATTCTCTAACTAGTTGACTAGTAGGCCTAACTTCTCTCCTACAAAACTTTAATTTCAGTTTAGCAGCATTTCTAAAAAAACATGGCAGGCTAATAAAATAAAAATAACAATTTTCTTATTTCAAGCTCTATTTCAATATATTAGTTGTTATCCTGACAACAAAGCAACCCTCCCTCCCTGATGATCCCATAAATATATACAAAACTAAAAGAAAATTCCAAAAAGGGGGTGACAATTTCCTAGATGTTTTCCATAGAAATTACCTACAGATTGTTCTGGGTACCTGGATGAATGACCATATTTCAAACGGTAGGCTGTACAAGAAATGTGATTTAATCCTGCTTTCTAGGGCTATAATGAAAGAAAGGTTGAGATGGCTAGGGCACATTCTGCAGATAAAGGATGACAAATTGCCAAAGGTTTTCTTTTTTGGCCAACTGTCTAGGGCTAAAAGGGAAGCAAGTTGTCTTTGTCTGGGGTGAGAGGATGTCATAAAGAAAGATTTAAAGGAAATGGGAACTTCCTGGGAGGGGAGAAGTTACTAGTCCAAAAATGAGTTGTTTTCTGGGGTAAGGTTTGTTTCCAGCTAGTTGGCAAAATTAAGTTTTGCTGGGGATAAGTTATTAGTCAACTAGTTGGAAAATGAAAGTTTTGCTGGGGCAATATTTATTGTCAACTAGCTGTCAAATTTATGTGATGTTGGGTAGAATTTAATAGTGAACTAGTTAGAAAATTTATGTTTTGCAGGGGCTAAGTTATTATTCAACTAATTGGATAATTAATTGATTTCTAGGGCAATGTTTGTTTCCAGGTAGTTTCCAAAATCAGGTGTTGCTGGAGAGAAGTTACTAGTCAACTAGTTAGAAAAATAAAGTTTTTATGGGGAGAAGTTACTAGTCAACTAGTTGGAAAATGAAAGTTTTGCTGGGGCAACATTTATTGTTAACTAGTTGACAGATTTAAGTGTTACTGGGGAGAAGTTATTAGTCAACTAGTTGGAAAAGGTAAGTTTAGCTGGGGCAACATTTATTGTCAACTAGTTGACAAATATAGATTTCTCCTATACAGATGGGCCAAATTTTCTAACTAGATGACTAAAATGTTTTTAATTAGGGTAAAAAACCAGTAGGGGAGAGAGGGGTGATACTGCACGGGGGAGACTCCGTACGTTTGACCTGTCATCTAAAGTTTTTGAGCTAATCCTTTCAAAAAATTCCCGCTAGATGCCCTTCATGTAACGCACACTTGGCGCAAGTTTTAGATTTTGGAGAAATGAGACAACCAAGAAAAGAGGTAAGGAAGTTTTTATATGCTTGCTGGAAATCCTGACACATGTAGTATTTGTCAAATATTTTCTAAGTTTTTGTAGCTCTTGAGCCGTGAGTTAGCAGGATCAGACAAGGTATACCCCTGCTATTTGCATGGTAATTTTTATCAGTAAATATCAGGCCGTTATCTACAAAAAAAAATATTTCAAAATGGCGTCAACATGGGGTAACTCTGGACACTTTTTTGGGGGCGATTCCGGACACTTTTTGTGGTGTCCGGTTTTGCCCTGTACTGACGGAAGTCTTTCATAAGTTGGAAAATGGAACTATGTGTAGCTGGAAGCAGAATATTGGTAAAATTGACTGTATTCCTGTCGTCCTATAGAGAAACTGAAGTGATTTGTTTTGACTATCAAACTTTGTTTTCAACATTTACACTTAGACAAAAGTTATCCCTTGTCTTACAGCCTAGCCTATTTAAACACAACTACTCTGTGTAACAATCTTTGTCTTGAATCAAAGTTGTCCAAGATTAAGTCTGCCTATTATTTAGATACTTTGTTCCAACTTTAAGATCCTATGTTCAAGATTGGACAGCATTTTATATGATGTGGCTAAGCTTAGCCTTTAATTTCTATTCAAAATTAAGGTGTACTTTTGACTGTCTATGCGTTTAAAATAGTCTTGGCATGTCACTGTTTATGGCAAAAATATTCAAGCTAATCTTAATTTAATATTCCTCAATACTTTCTAACTGGTGTACCAATAAACCTTCCCCCCCCCACCCCTCCTTGTTTAAAATACATTCTATGGATTATTGTCTTATATATTATAATGTTTAGTTTTATAATATATGTGATTGGAACTTATAATTAGATAGTGATCATTCAAAAGGACTAATGTGAGATTTATATAATCTTAGATTTACAGTACATCTTCACAGCTATGCAGATCAGTTCAATTCATTTTCACCCATCATATTTAAAAAAATACTTATTATTAAATGCTTTACTATTATGTTGAACAATAAACATTTATTCAATGCCTACTTATATCAGAAAGATAAACAGTAGCGTCTAAGGCTGTATCCAAGGGGGTAGAGGGTTTGAAACCCCCGAAATGTTTGTCTGACTTGTAGAAACGTAAGAAAAATGAACATAAACAAATGATTGATGTGGTTTTTTAAAGTTTTTTTGTTTAATGTTTTGTATTATAATGTAAAACTAAACATTATGCTGCCTGCAGGCATCTTTCCATTCTATGCCTCAAAGCACACCTCAAAGCATGGCGTGACCTGTGTTAATTTCCATGTTATTCTCTTGGGGTTCTGACGATTATAATTTTCTTTTACAGATGGTTCGCACCTACATTCGAAAGGGGAGTGGTCCTCCTGATCCAGAATTAGTCAGGCGTGCTGTTATTCAATTTATACATAGGAAGTTGTCTTTCCGAGCAACCGCAGAAGGATTTTCCCTGAAGAAGAGTATCCTTGCGGATGCCATGAAACGATACAAGGCAAAAATGCAAATTCTGGAGCAGAGTGGTGCTAGTGGTAGCAATTTTGACAATGACATTGTTCAGGAGAGCACTAAGCTTGTTTTTACTTCCAAACAAGAGAAAGAGCTTGCTGCATACCTCGAAAAATGCTCACTACTTAACCATGGGCTGACTCCCTATGCAACAAGAAAGTTAGCCTACCAATGGGCAATAACATTGAAGATAAAATTCCCATCAAGCTGGAAATTGAATGAGAGAGCAGGAGTGGATTGGCTAAGAGGTTTCATCAAGCGGAACGCCAGTTTGTCCATCAGAAATCCCAAAAATACAAGCCAGGCTCGTGCTGCTGGCTTTAATGCCATTGTAATTGTTGTCTTCTTTAGAAATCTTCAGGAGTTATATTACAAATATCATTTTCCTCCTGGTCGAATTTGTAACTGTGATGAAACAGAAGTACCCACAGTTGTTCAGGCCCCAAAGGTGATTGCTAAAAGGGGAGCAAAACAGGTGGCACAGACTGTGTCAACAGAAAGAGGGGAATATACCACAATGCTATGCTTTGTATCTGCAATTGGTCAGACAATTCCACCAGTGTTTGTTTTTCCAAGAGTCAAAGCTCCAGAAAGGATGTATCAAGATGGACCACCAGGATGCATTGGCTTAGCCCATCGCAGTGGATGAATGACTTTGGACAATTCCCTTTGTTCCATGGAACACTTTCTAAAAGAGT
Organism: Artemia sp. Qi Xiang Cuo; assembly: GCF_049724085.1. Classification (NCBI taxonomy): domain Eukaryota; kingdom Metazoa; phylum Arthropoda; class Branchiopoda; order Anostraca; family Artemiidae; genus Artemia; species Artemia sp. Qi Xiang Cuo. The sequence continues at coordinate 38,867,373 of NC_142802.1, forward strand.
CAAACCCAGCAAAAATAACCCTGTTTTATTCTTGTTTGACAATCATGAAAGCCATATTTCAGTAGAATTAGTTTCCTTGTGTAAAGATAACGGCATCCACCTCCTAACCTGTCCTCCCCATTGCTCCCATCGTCTCCAACCCCTTGATGTTTCAGTGTATGCACCATTGAAGCATGCACTCAGGGAGTCGTTTGACAATTTGATGCAATTAAACCCTGGTCAGAGAATTTCAATATATGAAATAGCAAAATTGTGCAAGTATCCCTTTCTGGAAAAGCTGAATCCTCAAAACATCACAGCTGGTTTTGAGAAGGCAGGAATTTGGCCTTTAAATCCAAATGTGTTCACAGAAGTCGATTTTCTGCCAGCTGAGGTGACAAACCGCCCAGATCCAGCTGAACAGAATGCCCCAGAAACTTCCAATATGGATGATCCTCACCCTGGTTTATTTTGTGATTCATCTCCTGTCATGATGGGTCAACAGCAGTCAAACTTGCCTACAGCAGTAACTCCTGAAAACATCAGACCATATCCACAGGCAAAAATGCAAGTGTGGCCGCGCAAAAAACGTAAAAAAGGCAAAAGTAGAATTCTGACAGAAACGCCAGAAAAAAGAGCACTAGAAGAAGAGACTGAGCTAAGGCTTGCTAAGAAAAAGAAAAAGTCGCTAAAAAAGTCAAAGGTTTCACTCATTGCTGACAAAACTAGAGACAGCATGTCAAAGATAGATATACAGCTCAATGACGGGTCTTTACATTGTGGAATTATTAATGAGTTTGAGACAGATGAAGAATGATCTTGTTGAAATTTTTTGCTTGTGAGGTTTATGGTTGGAAAGAAGAAAAACTCTGCTGTTTACTATGTTGCTGAAATTGCGGAAATAAGTGGCAGAGTAGCAAAAATAAACGACCTGCGCAAGTCTGGTAGGAAGTTCATCTTCCCTGAATGTCGAGATTGTGCAGAAACTGACTTTCAAGACATTATTATGAAGCGTCCCGCACCGGTATCAGTAGGAGGAACTGGGCGAGCAGCCAAAGCTCTGGTATTTGGCTGTGATTTGGCCCAATTTCCTATACAATAAATTTAATGTTACATTTAACTTGTATATTATCTGAATCAAATGTTAATAATATCTGAATCAATAATTACAAGCATTAATTAATGAATGTACAGAAATACCCCATGTGTGTCCAAAGTCACCCCCTGGTTGGGGTGACTTTGGACACTTGAAGAGGTCACACATTTTTGGGTCTCACCAAGAAACAACTTAATGGATTTCATTGAAAAAAATCACCAAGAAAAGTGAATAATTGAGCTATCTATTCATGTAAAAAGGAAGTTTGTATCTTTAGAAATACGCTTTTTAGGGGTCAAAATCCTCAAAATGTACGGTTTCACCCCTCTCTCCCCTATCCAATTGAGGAAAATTATGTAAAACTAAAACCCTCACATCTTGTTACCAAAGAGGAATTGAGAAGGATTGGGTATATTAATGAATAGCTAAAAGTCTAAGCCATGCATCAATATGGTTATTATTCAGATTATTTAAGATCAGAGACTTGAAATTCTTAGTTTATTGACTTACCTGCAGGGACCTCTTTTTGGAAATACCAATTATCCTATTTTGATGTACATATCCTTTTGGTGTTTCAGTTTTATTCATATATTAAAACATTATGAAATTAACAGAAAGCTGATTTTCTTCTGATTCTAGAAATGTAACTGTTATTGCTTGATATTTATTCTAGGCTATAAATCACAAATATTTAAATATAATTTTTCTTTTCAATTGCTTTTCAAAACAGAGACCATATTTTCAATTTATGCTGACGAATCATTGGTGAAAATTTGACCAATAAGGCGGGGTTCCTGTTACTGCCCTCATATTGCTTCATGTTGTAGTAAAAAGGGGTGGTCCAAAAACCCATTGCTATTTTTCCAAAATGCCAAAGAAAAGTGGTCTTTCCCAAAAAGAGGTCTTTTACCCTATAAGGAGATGGACATTGACCACATGGATAATATGGGAGTAAAGTTCATTTGTGATACAAATGGATGTTAGGCCTATAGCCTATCTAGATTGAGGATGCAATACTAGCCTAGGTATATATTTACACATTGGAAGGGTGGGGGTAGGCCTATATATTCTGTGAATATATAGCTTCTAAGAAATTCATGAATTTCTTAGAAAAAGAAGTGAAGATAAAGGCTCTCCCCCTGCAAAATGTGTTAACTAGGCTAGGACTATTCTATACATTATGGAGTAGGCTAAGAATTGTTTTCTTAATTTGTTTCCTTTTGTCCAGCTAGACTTATGGTTAAAATACTGGTTGGCCGGTTGGCTAATTTAAAGATTTGTATATATATACACTGTCAAATTAGCTGTCTGGTGGTATCCTGCCTAGGTCTACTTTGCAAAGATAGCAAAACAAATCCCAAACTAGAATTTTACCCATGTTTCTTAATAAAACCCCCTAATCTAGACCTTTAATCATTTGTGTCATTGCTTTCTGCTTCATTGTGTCAATAGGCCTATGCTGTTATTTTTTAAGACAAGCTGCATCCTGTCAATGGCAAAACTAATATAAATATCCTAGGCTACTATGTCTCCAGCCTAAAAATGGGTTCAATACCTTTAATCTGCCAATATTTTAGCGTTTAATCCAATATATCTCAGATATTTTAATGTGCTTCAGTAGAATACAGTCTCTTTTTTTATCATAACTAAATCATGTTAATTTAATAGTTAATATATAAATAGAGACATGTAAAAATCTTATTATTTTTGACGTTTTATATCTAATAGTTTAAAAATTTATAATTTTTTAAATTGTTAATGAGAAAATAATACTTTATTACTGGTATTTTCATAGATTTAGTTGTCAAGTCCTCATTAGAGTACGTCTTTACTTTTCGGAATTTTTACGTCCCGACCACGTAGAAAATGTATGTAATATCCATATACCTTGTTTCTGTTGTCCCGACCGCCTTTAAATTGGTTAAAAATAAAGTGAAATGCCTGTTTCAGGGAATAAACTTCATTTTTACTGCAATGTGTACGCAGCAAAGCAGTGACAGGCTTAAATTTGAGAATATATTGTGCTAAAAAAATAAAATTTGCTTATATGGTATTACGATAATTCACCCTTTTATAATATTAAATTAAAAAAACAAGCTTTTTCAACTGAAAGTAAGCATCAAAATTAAAATTTAAAACGGAAAGAAAATATTATGTATATGAGGGGGATTGCCCCCTTTTCTATACCTCGCTCTTTACACTAAAGTTTGACTTTTTGGATCCATTTAAGAACGGCATTTTATATAATTCTGAAAAAGGCTTATGCCAGCTTTGCTTCTTTCTCAAACTGTCTGACTTGGCTTTTACTCCAATTGACCAATGGGTTTATAGCAACTTGATTTTAATTCAAACACAATGAAACGCAATAGCCGTTAAATTAGAACAATAAGCTTTTTAAAAAGTTCTAAAAATCTTCAGCGTAAAGAACAAGGTATTGAGGAGGGGGCAACCCCCCTCATATATGTAATAGTTTAGGTTTGTTATAAGTTTAAATGTTGCACCTTATTTTCAGATAAAAAAAATGTTTTTTTTTATATTTAACTTCTGATCGTTTTTAAGGAATGCTGGAAAATCCAGCTACCCCTCCATGAAAAAATTTCCTTCCCCCGAGAAAAATTGACCCATGGAAAGATCTTCCCAAGTAATACCCCACCTCCCACCATAAAAATCCCCCCTCTAAATATATCTGCTTACTTCCCAATATCCAATACTATGTTATTGCTATTTTATTTATGCCCACTACAGAACAAAAGAAAGGTAGTAAGGTAGGAAAGAAAAGTAGGTATAGATCTTTCTTCACTTTCCATTATACCGGTACAAACACGAATAAAACTATTAGTACGCCAAAATACATAACCTTAACTATGATGGGATCAACCCCATTCTCTAGAATAGTCAGAAGAAATTGTGGGTGCAAAACTGAATCAAACGCTGCAGCTATATCGACACTGCCCGTTTAGAGTTGTCTTTGACACGTTTATGTAAACTATATGTAAACAATGGGCAAAGTTTATAGCTTGCAACCCATCACCTGGGGGCTGTGGGGAGTCAAGTCATCCTCAAAGACATAGTTATTATATCTTTCGTCTATGCTGAACAAAATGACTGTCTCAAAATTTTGATCGGACGACTTTGAAAAAAAAAGGGAAACCAATATTTTTGGTCACTTAAAGAAGCCACTAGAACTTTTGATTTCCGATCAAATGAGTCCTCTCCCAGTTTTCTAGGATCATTGGTTCGACACGATCACTCCTGGGAAAAACGAACAATAAAATAAAACACAAAAAAAAGACATGCATCCGTGATCTTGCTTCTGGCAAGAAATGCAAAATTCCAAATTTTTGTATACATGAGCTTGAAACCTGTACAGCTTGGTTCTCTGATATGCTGAATCTGATGGTGTGATTTTCATTAAGAGCACTTCTATTTTGTGAGTCTTTTCCCCTTTTTCAAAAATCGGGTCAATTTTTCCAGGCTCGTAAATCTTGATGGGTAACATTAAACGTGATGGATTTTATATATTTTGAATAATCATCAAAATTCGATTCCTTTGATATATCCATTGTTATCAAGATCCTGTTTCTTAAGAGTGTCAGCTTCTATTGGGCCGCATCGCTCCTTACTTATAGTTCGTTACCACGAACTGTTTGATTTGTGGTATAGATGATAATCTATTTTGAGCTGCTAAAATTTAACAAGGACCTCGTCGGAACATCCTGAGATAGGGATATTTAATATAACCACTGTTATAAATAGAATACAACTAAATCGAATCTTCTGCTACAAAAGTAGCTGGTGCTTAATACTTTTCAAAAGATTTTACCTTTTCTTGCAAGTCTTTTATCCCTTTCGTGTTTTCATGAAACAACATTATAAGTCAGCTTGTAGTTAAACTAACCCAATAAGATTGATTTCAAAGTCCCAAGCAGAAATTAATTTCTTCCCCCATTCCGCTGGGTCGATATCAGGATAAATAAAAGTTTCGAATAGGGATAAATCCTTTTATTAGACAGTGATAATAACATTCACAAAATATACTGGATATTTCGATCACATATACAGTGTATTTTGTGAACGTTATTATCGCTGTCTAATAAAAGAATTTATCCCTATTCGAAATTTAATTTATCGTCATGAAATGCAGTCTGGTCTTCGAAATTACCTAGGTCGAAATCCGAGAAAATATTCATAGTCTGGGCAGTAGTAGGATATAAATAAAATACTCGCATGATTTCAGAAGCTGGTATTTGCGTTAAAAATTCTTAATTTCCTTACGAAAGTGAATCCACCTTTCTCCTATGGAGTCTTTGGACTTCTATTCTTCTGAATCATTTTTAGTTTCAGAATGGTCCCCGAAAGCACAAACTGCTGAAAACTATTTGTTGCCTGAAACTCTTATATTATTTATAGTAAGGTATATAATAATATGTCCAATCATCACCCAATATAGGGTTTCCAATCATCCAATCAGATAGTTCGCATTTGTAAAAAGAAGTCTTTTCTCTCATTTACCTAATGCTACGACACAGAAATCCATTGTCCCTTCCTCAATTTCGAAATCAAATAAATTATTTCTTGTTTTGGATTCTCATGTTGGAAATTGTTCAACTTCATTTTGGTGTGCATACAAATGAATTTTTTGGTCTTCCAATCGTTTTGACAAATGTCGATTAATAAACATTTTACATTAAGGGGTTTTTCCGCCGTCCAACAGAAAATTGTTAGCTAACATTTTTCCCAACAATCATTTTTCCGCCGTCCAACTAAAAATTGTTAGCTAACATTGTTAGAAGATTTCTCTAACAAATCGAATGCTTGTTGAAGGAAATTGTTGGGGAATTTAAAGCGAAATATTCAAAAACAATAAAGATGGATACTTTTTATGCTTATAATATTGACAAAGAATTGAGGATAGCAACTGTTTCTTACAGTTAGTATATTCTTTAGTTAGTTTCCTTAAAAGCCAGGGTTTCCTATTTGACCTTATAGTTAATGAGAAGTCATAAGAGAGTTTTAGTTGTTTTGTTTTAAATTCAATAATTGTTCTTGATATAGGCTAGCCTTAAAGTTATTATTGCAACAAGTGTGAGCCACAGCTCTTTAGTGGGACCATCGACTTTTTATCCCTTGCTATTCTAGGCTATACAAATGATTTGGTTGCAAATATGGTAACAGTGTAGAGTTACAGCTCTCCTAAAAGAAACAAGCCTTAGGGTCATTGTTGCAACAATTGATAGCCACAACTATTTAGTGAGAACTTGGCCTTTATATCTATTGCTATTCTATGCTAAACAAATAACTTTTGTAGGAAATATGGTAACAGTATAGTTACAGAACTTTTAAAGGAAAAATGCTAAATAAATTAGTAGCCTATATTTTATATAGCCCTACTACATATTGTATGGTTGGGGTATCCTCATGAAATTGTACTTGGTAATTCAAAGATTGGTAAAATTCTATTTTAGCTACTTTCGGCTATCTTGGGAAGGAGTTTGGTTAGGAAATTGAAACTTTCAGGGATAGATCTACAGGCTAAAGTATGTCCTGGGAAGGTATTTTGAAGTACCTACCGCCACTCCTTCTCCATCTAGAGGGTCCTGACCTTTGATGACCTTTAAAAACCTGTGTCTTATAAAAGTGAAACCTTGTAATATAGATCTTCTGCTTAAAATTAAGTCCAAGAAAATTGTTTTCAGCTTCACAACTTTGCTCAATCCTGATTTACAGAGTTTTGAAGATATGTAAATACATTTCCTAAATTTTGAAAATTAGCATTGATATGGCTTAAAATTCTACTCAAATAACAGGAATTGCATTTTCAGAACTGAAAATTAAGGTAAAATGTTGTTTTGTCAAAATTTCAATAGGTATACCTGTCATGTAATCAAAATTTAGGATCCTCTTGATGGAGAAGGAGAGGAGATAAGTACTTCAAAATACCTTCCCATGACATATTTTGCCCTGTTAACCCATACCTGAGTTTCATTATCCTAACCTCTCCCCTTTCCAAGATAGGTAAAAGTAACTAAAGTAGAATTTTACCCAAAGATCTACCTTTCTGACTAAATTGTTTATCTTGGTATTCCTATTGGAAGTACCATTTCTCACACTTGCCATCTCCTAACAGAAGTCATCAAATGCTGCAAATCAGCTTCCTATGCTTCTATAGTGTTCACTAAGCTTGGTTTCAATCACCATTATCTTGCATTGCTGTACAACACTGTTGGTCTCCCCCACATCCTCTACATTGCACTCTTCTTGAAGATTCTTACAAATGCCAATAAACTGAAAATCCACACCACTTTTTTCTGTTTTGCCAAATATCTACTGTGATATCCAACTTGAACATAGAATTCATAGCTCATCAGTTGTTTCCACATAGCAGATGTTACTATAGCTGTTGCTAAGCTTACAGATAAACATGTCCAGAAGGTTTCAAGACATTCTTGGAGCCAGCTTCTTTAATTCTAGCTATGTTGCCATAGTTGTATAGTGATAATTTACTCTTTTTTCTTATTCTTTCTTTGTAGTGCTTTGTCATTTTCTTTTTGTACTAAGCCAGGTTTTCAATAAATAATAAAAATTTTAGAGTTAAAAAATCAATTATTTTTATCTAAAAAGAAATAAGAAAGATAATTTGATTAATGTAAAATTTATATATATATATATATATATATATATATATATATATATATATATATATATATATATATATATATATATATATATATATATATATATATATATATAATAATAATAATTTGAGATTGTTTAACCAGTGATCAGAAGGAGTTGGTATGTTTGTGACAAACCTCAACTGGAAAAGGTTCTTATCATTATCTTTTTGATTTTAATCTGTTGTTTATAAATTTGTATGTAATTGTTTTGGTTATATTCCTTAAAAGCCAGGTTTTCCTACATGGCTGTGGAGTTAATCACAAGATTAGTTTAAGCTCTAAATCTTACTTTATCAAAAATTTGCAATAAGCCCTTTTTTGCAAAATTCACTTTTATTAAGGTCAGTGAGGTTAAGCTCTTAAATTACTTTTTGTTATGGAGGACTGGAGAAGCCTATGTTGGGTACGTTTTTTATTAGCCTATGTTAAAGCATTGGTATCTGAGGCAAATGAAAATAGTAGCACAGCTGGGTAGATGAAACTATCAGGAACTACCTCTTTGTTTGCAGTATGGAAATCAAACACTGAAATTGTAAGAGTTTCAGTCAATTTCTGTTCAATTAAACAATTGTTCCAAATACAGCCATACAGTCATTATTTCAACAATTGTGAGCCACAACTCTTTCATGGGACCATAAACTATTTATCCCTTGGTATTCTAGGCTATACAAATAACTTGGCTGGAAGTATAATAACAGTGTAGATTTACAGCTCTTCCATAGGAATCATGCCTTGGGGTAATTATAACAACAAGTGTGAGCCACAACTCTTTAGTGAGACCAAAGGACTATGTATCCCTTGCTATTCTAAGTTATACAGATAACTTGGCAGGACATATGGTATCAGTGTAGCATTAGAGTTGTCTTAAAAGAAACATGCCTTATGGTCATTATTGCAACAAGTGTAAGCCACAACTGTTTGACAGGAACATGGACTTAGCTATATATCTGTTGCTATTCTAGGCTGAACAAATAATTTATCAGGAAATATGGTATCACTGTAGTTGTAAAGCTTCTTAAGGGAAAGTGCTAGATAAATTGAACTAGTAGCCTATATTTTATCTAGGGCCTACTAAATACATTATGGGTTGGCTATGATTCTAGTTTTTATATTTAGCAAATAATTTTTTATATATAAAAGGAAATAAAAAAGACTATTTTAATCTCGTTTTTTATGTAGAATACATGTATACATTAATAGTAGATAACTTAAGATTTTCAACTAGTCATCAGAAGGAGTTGAATGGTGTGTTATAGAAATCAACTGGAAAAGAATTGTATTGTTGTCTTTTTGATTGTAATCTAATGTTTTTTACATTTGCATGTAGTTGTAAACTTGATCTTTTTTCAATTTTTAATTTCAAGTTATATAATTTGTGTTTTTTTTTTGTTGCAGTCAAATACTGGAAAGGGGGCATATCTATTTGGCCTCTATACTTGAGAGCTAAATTGACCTGTGTGTAGAACAGTCAAACTATTTGTTAATTCCCCTTAACAAATAGTACCAACTGGTACTTAAAGAAACACCATAAATCAGATGCATCTGCCAAAAAAATGTTGTTGAATTTGAGGTTGTTGTAAATTAATATTTTGTTCTATTAAAAAGTCACTTTATAACTCACTCATGCTGTCATGCAGGCTAAATCCCTGTTGCTTAAAAAGGATTGTATATTCACAGAAAAGTTTACAGTTGAATAAATTTTAAAATTATAGATTGGATTTGGTTTTTGTATGGTTTATTTTTCCTTTACTTTTGTATCAAGTTCAGTTTAACCTGTAAAATTAATTTAAAAATAATTAATTTAATACATGTTACTATTGTCTTGATCCAAGGTCAGAGCTACACTTTTTTGCTCAAGTGTTTTTTTTTCTTTTTTTACTGCATGCCTGTCATAAAATAGCTTATGTTTCATACATTGTAATTTCAAGTTCTTGCTATGACTATCCCTCTGAAAATTTTTTCCATAGTTTTCTGTGAAATCTTGGCTATGATGATTGTCATCATGATTATTGTAGCCACTGGTTCAGCATAGGCACCATACTAAGCTTCCTCATTTAGTTTAATGAGGATTTGTTCTATTTCAGATGCTGACATGTCTGGAGACAAATTTATTGTGAGCCAGTCAAACTACTCAGCTTATGGTATCAGTGAAGAGCAGTTTCTCAGTATTTTTAATCATGGTTCTGAAGAAAGTCCAGGAGGTACCAGTACCCTTGGACTGTGGTGCAACTCAAAGGACCCTGATCAGCAAGCAAGAGACAATCAAGCAAAACTTGCCTTATTTGAAATATTGGCAACTGATGCCATTAAGGCAAAATTACAAAGTAAATTAATAAAAAAAAAAATGGTGTGGGCAGAAGTGGCAAACAATCTGAGACTGAAGGGATTTGAAGTTATGGAAGGGGAGGTGGGGACAAACAAAGTATGGGCACAAGCTCGGTCCCTGGACACACCTATAAACAGTATATTGATTCCTGCAAAAACACAGGATCAGAATATAAAAAGCCTCCAAGGTTTTTTGAAGAGATGGATAAATTATGGGGGGACAAACACAATATCAATCCCCCCAAAATATATGATTCTATTGTGAGTCCTAATGTTCAACCTCGAACTTCTAGTACTGGGAGTGATAATCAACCTAAAACATTGCAAAATTTGAACACCAGTATGAGTGAAAATGATGTTACAGGAAATGAAGCTCAACCTGGAACACTGCAAAATTTAAACACCAGTATCATAAGTGAAAGCAATGTTACAGTAAATAAAGCATCTAGCAGTTCGAAAAAAAGAAAACAAAATCACCAAATTGATGAATTTTTAAAAGAGATGATACTATTCAGTCAGTCTTTTGAAAATGCACTGATTAAAAAAGAGCAGGGAAGACAGAGGAGAAATGAGTAAAAAATAAAAAAAATAGATGAACTCATTAAAACAAAAAGAGGAAAAAAAAGAAAGAGAGAGAGTAGTGAAGATGAATAAAGTTTCTATTTTGCCTTCTAAATCGTTTAACTGTTTAATTTTTCTTTTGGTTTTTTATTTTTTTATAGTTTTGATATTTGCTTGTGTTTATATCTGAAACTTGTTTTATAGTATTTCTTAGTATATTTATTTTATGACAATGCACCTTAATTTTGTTCAGTTTCAAGTATTCCTAAAACAATAAAATTGCACTTCTTTTAGGTTTGAATTTTTGGGAAAGCAGGCTTGGGCATGCAGCACTTTTGACCAATTCTTCCTCAAATATCATGATTTGTATAATATTTTTCATATTTGGCTTAAGTAAAATCTTGTGCACTTGCAATTTACCAGGTGAACTAAAGAGTCCATCATATAGTCATCAATACCAGCCTTTGCCTTCCAATTTCAATTAAGATTGTTAAGATTTTTGTTACTTTTGAGGTTTTACAACTTTTATTGATCAAATAATTGTTTATCACAGTATAATAACATTATAAATGCATAAAACTATCCTATCATATCAATATAACTTAGTCATTTCGCTTGACCATCATTTGTATGTAAAACATCAGATGAGTTTGTAGGAGGATATTCTTCCTCTATATCCTGTAAATTTTGCTCTTCTTCATTTTCAATTACATTGTCACTCTGCCATGCACAAAAGTCTAGTAGCTAGTAGCTTTCTTCTCTTCAGGATAGGCGGGGAGGGGGTGCCCATAAAGTCTAGTAGCTTTCTTGTCTCACATGAATTTCACGGTTTAAGCTAGAAAAAGCAGCCACTGTCACCCGTGAGTACTCTTCCATGACTACATCTGAGTCCTCACTTTCAGAGGAAGAAAGAAGCTCTTCCAAAATACATCTCATCTCTGAGTCAGCTGTACCTGCCATTTTGCCTGTAAGGAACGTTTTGTAAGTTTTAATTACTTTTAAGTAAGTTTTGTAAGTTTTAATTGTAAGTAAGAGAAATTATTTAAATAGCACTGTGTTTTCACCGGAAAAAGTTCTTTTCACGTGAAATAACGCCCCCCCCCCTTCCAGGAAAATTCATCCCAAACATTTCCATTCTAGAGAAAAATTCCACTCAGAAAATTTCTTGTGGACGATCTTGGGTGAAAAATTGTTCTTAGCACACTTTCATTTGAAAAAGACTAATTTGTGATTGTTTTAAAATCCTATCGGTAATCCCCTCTCAGTGGAAAAGGTTTCTATAACCCCCCCCCCCTCCATACCCTAGTAGAAAGTTGCTCCCGCAGAAAGCTCCCTCTGGAAAATATATACCATGGAAATTCCCCAAAAGCATAATGTTTTCCCCAAAAGCGTAGTTGCTTGACTTTTCAACAATGCCAAACAAAATGAATATCTCAAATTAAATCACAAAGGCCGTTTATTTAGAATAAATGGCTCTTTTGAAAACAGTTAATGTCGCTTCTTAATTTCAGTTAAATTTTTTTTTTAATTAATTTCTGATCGTTTTTTAAAAAATGCTGGAAAACCGTGCACCCCCTTCATGGAAAATTCTCTTCCTTCATGAAAACGTCCTCCATGGAAAGATCCTCCAATGTAGCATCCTCCCCCGACCCCCACTAGATAAAATGCCCCTGGAAAGGTCTGTATACTTCGCAATAACAGATACTATGTGTAAACAATGGGCAAAGTTTATAACTTGTAACCCTACCCCCAGGGACTGTGGGGGATTAAATCATCCTCAAAGACATAGTTATTAGATTTTTCGACTATGCTGAACAAAAAGGGTATCTCAAAATTTTGATTGGGTGACTTTGGGAAAAAAATCAACGTGGGAGGGGGCCTAATTTCGCTCCTCTTTTTGGTCACTTAAAAAGAGTATTAGATCTTTTAAATTCCTTTCGAATGAGCCCTCTCGCAATATTCTAGGACTACTGGGTCGATACGCTCACCCCTGGAAAAAACAAATAAACATGCACCTGTGATCTTTCTTCTGGCAAAAAAAAAGCAAAATTCCACATTTTTGCACATATGAGCTTGAAACTTCTACAATATGGTTCTCTGATATGCTGAATCTGATCATGCAATTTTCATTAAAATTATATGACTTCTAGGGGGTGTTTCCTCCTTTCTTCGAAAATACAGCAAATTTTCTCAGGCTCGCAACTTTTGATGGGTAAAACTAAACTTGATAAATTATACATATTTGATATCAAAATAAAAATCCAATTCTTTTAATGTATTTATTGGTATCAAAATTCCGTTTTTTAGAGTTTCGGTTACTATTGAGCCGGGTCATTCCTTACTTACAGTTCGTTACCACGCACTGTTTGGCTATTTCTATTCAATCTCTTTGCTTATCAATTTAATTATTGAGACTTACAGGCAGTGGTGTCAATAGAGGGAGGGGAACACCCATCTATAATTTTCACCTCCTCCTTCTAGACATTTTTAAGACTTACTGGCAACGGAATCAATTATGGCACAGGGCAACGACTCATCTAAGATTTTTTTCCCTCCCCCCTCTAGATTTTGAGCCATTTTTTTTGGTAATCTAATTATATAAAAAAAAATCCATTCTTCCACTGAAAAAATAGAAATAACAACAAAAATGCCACCTGCCATTTTTTTTTTACACGTTAGTTGCCCCCCCCCCCCCCATTTCATTGGTAATGGATACTTCTCTCCTTAATTGAAAATTCCTTTGATTTGCACCTTCAGTGAAAATAAATTTTTGGTCATTTGATGAACTGGTCTGATTTTCTCTCTATATGAGAAAAAACCCTCCCAACATTATAGTCCCCCCAATTTATTGGCAATGGATACTTTTCTCCTAAATTAGAATTTTCTTTGATTTGCACCTTCAGTGAAGATAAATTTTTCTTTAATTAAATTCATTCCTCAGTTTTACTGGGTCAAAAAGATGTAAATTAAGTTGTAAAAAGAAATGTGGACAACTTAAAAGTCATAGCAATTTGATATGATCAAAAATCTGACAGTTTCGTTTATGCAATCAAATTACCATTTTTAAACAGGTCGTTACACTTCCTTCATACATGGGATAATTTATGTAAAAGCTTTAAACAGTTACTCACTGCAACACTATCTTGATCAGAATTTTCGTTTGAATTTCCCGCCTAATATCATGTTTCCGCGAATTGTTAGCTAACAATTTCGGTTAGCTAACAATTCTGTTTCCGCCGTCCAAACAAATTTTTGTTAGCTAACATTGTTAGCTAACAATGGGACGGCGGAAAAACCCCATAATTGACGAGACATTTTTCTTTCTATGCTTTACAAATTACAGCGATAGGCTTGTTGGAAAACCTTATGTTTCACAGGGAACGCAAACCTTAACAACATCCATCTTATTTTGGGTGGGATAAGAGAGTGATAATTGACAGACATTAATACGTAAGCAGAATTCTTTTGACCTCTCCATTTTTACTGTATTTATTAAAAAATAACTAAGTATTTCCACGACGATCATTTCAATGCCGACAGTTGACTCCGACAGTGCTTGATATAACACTGCACAGAATATTGGAAAGAAATTGGCCCCTTAGGCGTAGAGCCCTAACGAAATGAGCTTCAAGTTGATCGGGGAAAATTTTCTAGCCTTCTCTGGACCCTGTTTTCGTGCGGCTAGGCCCCCAGTCTAAATGTCTTTTGGCTTTCTTTGTTCCGTGGACTTACATATGCAAGTTTCAAACCGATAGAAAAAACTGCTGCTTGACATAATTTTTAGCCCTCTAACCTCCTCCCACTTTCTCGGGAAATTTGAGGTGCCTTGAGCCCAGGGGACGAGCTTTGAAAATTACAAGCTGGTTTGAAAATCAAGTTTTCTAGCACATTTTCGTGCTCCATTTCTGGGACTCCAACGTAAAAAGTTGTTTCTGTATCATACTCTCCTTGAGCCATGGACTTCCTGACGTAGTTTTTATGCTATTCGGGGAAAAATGTTTTCGTGTAACACAGGAATATTCGAATTTTCAATTTTTCTAGTGCATCAGGGTCCCTTTGGCCCAGGGACTTGAGAATACGAGTTTCAATCGACCGAAAAAAGGTTTTTCACCTCTTTTCATGTTTCATTTTTGACGTCACCATATCCCCGACCTAATTTTTGCATATTAGGATTTCCTTGTCCCAGGTACTTACAGGCGGAAGTTTCAAACTGATCTGAGCCAAAAAGTCTCTTGATCCGTTTTCGAACCCCAAAAACTCCTCCAAACAAAATTTGAGGTCGATTTGGCCAAGGGAAAAATACTTGAAATGCCTCTAAAGACTCCCCCCTCCCACAAGAATTTTATTTGCCCCACAAAACGATTCCTAAATTTTCGCGTTGATCAGAAATAATCATATTCTGGCTTATTTTTGAATGTCCATCATACGGGAAAGTATGGATTATGCCTTTGATAATAAGATGCAACCTTTGATCCTGAGTCTTGAAATCAGCTTTCGGGCCTTAGGCTCGACCCAGAGTATATGGTGCCACCAACGGCAAGTACAACTCATTTGTAGCATTCAAAGAAAACAGAAGAGATAAAAGGTAGATAGGAAAACAAGGACTTTATTGGACGAACTTTAATGAAAAATTATAATTTTAAAACAAACTGAGATTCAACAGTATCAACAACTTCAAAATAACGTAAAAGGAAAATCAGATAGCAAAAGGCCGCATTACCCTAGTAATTAGCTCATTTGCAGTATTTTGACAGGCGTCAAGTTATAAAACATAAGCTTTAGAGAAGGCAAACAATTTGTAGGTAGATTTAGAGCTTAATATTTCTTTTAAAACAGAACGATCGTTTTCTGATAATAAGAACCTAAGTTTAGGTCTTCATCAAATAAAAGTATTTTGGTATCAGATACTTTGTTTGCTCTCTGTAAGAAGAAAAGTAGACAAAATTGCTTTTTCAAGGATTATTTTTAAAATCAAGCCTATAAGGATCTTGAAATACATGTCGTACATAATTATTGTCATAAACCTTAAAACCTTCAAAACATTTATTGAAAACAAGAAGAAAAAAGGAATTTGAGTAGAAGAGTACAAGGTTATATTTATAGAATCATCAGTTTTAAATCCAATTAATTAATAAAAAAAATAATAAATAAGGAAAAACAAAAGTGAAAGAAGTATACTATACTATCGTAGAATCTCTAATTCTTGTTTAGAATTTTTTTCTTGAAAAAACCCTTTAACGCTATAAATGCAAAAAAGATAACGTCAAAAATAAAATTAACAACCACTTTCCACTGGTTTTAATCTTGCACTGGGTTTGGTAGCTCCACAATCATAGCTTTCATAACACTACTAGCAACCAAAGAGGCATAAGGCTGCCACTCTTTCCCCCGCCCTCCAGTTCCATCTACATAGTCAGAAATACCACGGATGACAACATAATTGTCTTTTCTATTGCCGTAGATACTTTCTAGAACCTGGTCAAATTCAGAATCATAGGCTAGAATTCCGTGAGTATAGGATATTTCTTGCCGTAAGATGTCATTCCGTGAGACAATATAGCCACAGCCAATTGGTCCAAGATGGAGCCTTGGAGTAGCTCCGGTCCTGAAAATAACCATATTTTATCGTAGAAAGAATAATAATTACAAAAACTAATTTTAAAAGCAATACAATTGACAAATATGATTAAGTAAAGTAACAGAGAGAGGGTAGGGAGATATTAAGAGGTGAGAATGGCAGTAAGAACGAGAGAGAGAGAGAGAGAGAGAGAGAGAGAGAGAGAGAGAGAGAGAGAGAGAGAGAGAGAGAGAGAGAGAGAGAGAGAGAGAGAGAGAGAGAGAGATTCCAACCTGGCCTGAGTTAATTTTGCATTATGTTTTTACGATAGTTCAATTAACTAGCCGCCTTGAAGGACAACTGAATCTTGCAGGCTGATAGAACAGGTCAGTTGAATTTTGAAAGTAATCTTAGCAAGACAAATTTTTTTAGTAAAGCCAGTTTGTTTTTCCTTTGTATAGTTCAGGGGCACCAAGTCTCAAATTGAGTAGGTAAAAAAAAAAGTTCACCCCACCTTTTTACAAAATTGATTTTATAAACTTACAGAAAAAGAAGTTCTTCAAAGAAAAGTAAGGATCCATGTTAAAAAAGACGGGCAGAAATACAGCTCTACGACGATTCAAAGTTAAAACGGTGCCTGATTAACGATTAATAAGTTGTTTTTTTTTTTGCAAACCAGTAAAACAAGAGAGTAAAGGATTATTACCGAAGTTTTAATTTAGCCTATAAGATAAATTATTCCATGATATATCTTGAGACTCTTTATTTTTATATCGGTCATTCTACAGGCGTGGAAATTTTTATTTTTCGTTTGAAATTTTTGTATTTTTTGAAACCCTATGGTATTTATTATAAGCAACGCATAATTAGAATACGATCTTTCAGCCTCTGCACTTGCCAATGATGTCAATGGGAGAGGGAGAATAGATCCCTAATGTTCAAAAAATACCTTCCCCTTTGAATGTTTAATTAATTTTGGTTATTCTCACAGGAAATAAAAAAGAATTGGATAATAAGAAGCTGTGTTACTACCATATTTTGCATTACTGAAAGACTACTATAGTCTTCACCGCCTTTCCACATAACAATATATGCAACCCACATATATGCAAAACCACAGAAACAATGTTTGTTTCCAGAATTTTGCAATATTTTGAAAAAAAACACATGTTATTAGCTTCCAATAGGATAATTTAACTTAAATCACAAGACAACAAAGCAGGTTGTCTAATGCGACACTGTAGCCATTGATTCACAGCTTGTTTTGTACTCCGCTTCCTGTTTTGTACTTCGTTGTTGCCTTGTGTATTGTAATATTAAAAATTTCAATTATGCTACTGAACTTTATTAAAATATTCTATTATCAGACGACATCCTGTTTTTCCTGGATTGTTGCGTTGTACATTGTAATATGAAGTAAAATTGAATAGTCCTACCGGGTTTTATTCAGATATACGATTATCGGACGGATATCGGACGAAGCCGAGATCTGAGCCACGCCATAGTCATGCCTATTTATCAATAAGACACGATTTATAGAAAATACATGTGTTTCCTAGTTTTTAGTGTCACATTTGTACTGAAGAAGCGGTTTATATTAGCTTATATAATTTTATTGGGAATATTATTAATATAATATTATTGATTCAACATAACAAAGTCATGAACATATAGAAAAAATGTGTCGAGGACACTCAGATCAGAAATATACAGGTTAATCAACAGAGGGCAGAAAATTGCCCCTTCAGGTAAATCTCTTCTTTTACACAGGCTTGCATCTTTGTGATTAGTCATTATATTCTTCAATAAGGACCCCAATACAGACAGGAAATTCAAATGAAATAATTTTACTGCTTCTTGATGGAAAAAAATTCCTCCCCATAAAATGCTTGTACGCTCTTGAAACCTGCAGGGCATATTTCCTTGGAAAGAGAACCTAAAAGAAAGATGCAAGACGTGGCTCAGGCAGGAATTGGCTAAACTGCCAATTTCAATGAAAATCTGTTTGACTGACCACCTTGAAACTTAACTCTGCATATTTTGTGGAAAAAGAATACCTAGAACACTGAGCCTGAAGGGAGCTTAGAAAAAGACAGAAGAAGAAGACCTAAAGAAAGACAGACAGTCTAGTCCCTGCTTATGAGTTCCAATGAATGCAAGTTAAATATTCAAAGGCTTCACCCCTCTGTGGCCTTCCTTGTAAGCTAAGCTCTATCGCCCTAAGCCAAAAAGAAGAAGCTGAAAGACATGATTATAAAAATGATTAAAAGCCAAGAGGAGGAAGTACAAATCAGGTTAGTTTCCACACTCTAGCCCCTTCTGACGCCAAAGGCACAAAGCAATTCATGCACGAGACCCACCCGAGGTTCAGGATTATAACAACATGTTTCCCCTGTATTACTATACTATTTCTTTTCCTGGCCATTGCGTATATATGGAGTGGTCGTAGAAATTTGATAGAGGGTCATTCAATTGGAGTTTGCGAATTACCGAGCCCTTTTTAAGTGTCAAAAGTGACTAAAGGACAACCAGCCAATCTTCCGCTGTCTCTTGAACACCAGGTCCTCCTAAACCTCCCCTGGTATCAAATCTGAATTTTTAGGCAGCCATTCCGGTAAAATGATCGAGAGATCCATAGCGTGTGCCTTGGGTGAGGGGGCATAATTCCCAGGCCCAAAGGCCAGGGTTCTAATTTAAGCAATTAGCCTGTTTTTAATAGATACATTCTGTCAGAACAGGTGAACATGTCGCACCGTCGTAAAAAATATAATCTTGAAAGGAATTTAAATATGTGGGATTAAATAAACTAATAACCTAAGGAATAAACTAAGTCCTTGACCCTCCCCTCAACAAAAAAACAACAACAAACTAACTCCAATCTCTTATGTGCCCCAAATATCCCGATAGAAACGAATTAGCCATTTCAGATAGGTGTTTTGCAAAGAACATTCAAAAAGTCCAATGAATATGACTCCAGAGTCGATATAACACATGCACCCCAAATTATATAGAAATTGTACATTTTTAAAAGGTAGGTATGCCCTTGTTAAAACGGGTATTATTAAAGGATCTGCGCTCTGGGAATGTTGACAAACTACGAAGGTTTGTCAGTGTAGGTTACGACAAAAAGGAGCAATTAGGCAGCAATTGGGTCTAAAAGGAACAGATGTAGAAACACAGTTTTGCTCTCAGATTGGCTCGAAACTCACAGGGCAGGAAACAAACAGCTCAAATGAAAAGAAGCTATGAGGGATATAAAGTTTACAATAAGCTTAGACCAAAAGCAATTACGAGACTAATGGATCTAGGCTATCGGAATTGCCATATCTTTGCATAATTCAAAACCTTTGCTTGATGGAAGTCTTTTTGGCGTATAAGACTGAGCTTTGTGATGAAAATGGAGAAAATAAATTCACAGTTTCGAAAAAATTTTAACAAAGTTTAACACGTTTTATAAAATTTTGATATGGATTGTTTGGTCAACAAAGAACTAACTTACAAAAGGTAACTATCTTGAACATAGCAATCTTTAAACGATCGAAGTAAGGGGATAGTAAATCCGAGCTTGGGGTACAAACCCCTTAACTAACAGCAGTTTACGCTTAAAGTGTATCAATCTTGGGTTACATATCTAATTCTCAAAAAGCAAACAATTCTTTCGTATAGTTTCATAGCTGTAGGCCAGCAGTTAAACTAAAGAATAAAATTCCTCATTGATCAGTCGTATCGTGCAAAATTATAATATGTTTTTCCTAAATTAAAAGCTATAGCAAAAAAAGTTTTTTTTTTATACTATAAAGAAAGATTTCACGAAGCTTTGAATCTAAAGCGTCTTTATGTTACTGAAAAAAAATTCATTAAAAGTGATGACAATTTGCATAGCAAACGAAATAATTATCTATAGAGAAAAACCTTCATTTCCCGATTTTCCATGGTATTTTCTTTTGACTAATAAAGAAGGAACATAGAATAAGTGGGAACAATAATGCAAGTTACTACTACTACTACTACTAACAACTCATTGCAGCACCAAGCCGCCTGAGGCCAACACAGCTACGCACGCTCCTCCTCCACCCCAATCTATTCAAAGCCTCCCTTTTTTACACCCACCCACGAAGTTCCCATTTCCTTTAAATCTTTCCTTATAGCGTCCTCCCACCCCAGACGGGGACGACCTGCTTTCCGTTTAGCCCTAGATGGTTGGCCAAAAAGAGCAATCTTCGGCAATCTGTCAACCTTCATACGCACGACATGCCCTAACCACCTCAACCTTTCTTTCATTATAGACCTAGAAAGCGGTATTGAACCACATTTTTCGTATAGCCTATTGTTTGAAATACGGTCAGTCAGCCGGGTACCCATAACAGTCCTTAAGCAATTTCTCTGGAAAACATCTAGCAAATCTTCATCCGCTTTTCGGAGCGTCCATGCTTCAGAGCCATATTTGACCACTGTCATCACTGTAGCTTCTAAGATTCTAATCTTGGTTTGCAGACTTATCTTCCTATTCTTCCAGACTCTTTTTAACTGTGAAAAAACACCCTGAGCCTTGGCTATTCTGTTTTTAACATCTTCACTGCTCCCATCCTCTTTACTAATAATACTACCAAGGTAAGTGAAACTGCCCACCTGATCAGTCTTTTCATTACCCAACGTCACCTTTTCATCTTTACTTATTCCTAGATTTTGTGACTTAGTCGTCCTAACATTAATTTTCAAACCAATTCTAGCACCCCGAACTCGCAAAACCTCTAAAACTTCATTCATGTTGCTCACACTTTCATCTAGGATGCTTAAATCATCAGTATAATCCAAGTCCAGGACACTTTTTCCTCCCCATTTGATTCCGTGGTTTCCCAGTGCCTTTCCTATGTTCCTTAAAACAAGGTCCATAAAAATAATCTATATAAAGTGGGATAGAACACAACCCTGCATAAGTCCTGATTTAATACAAAACCAGCTGCTAACCTCATTTCCTACCTTAACCGCAGCAGTGTTATTCTCGTACATAGCACTAATCACTTTAATGTATTTGTCTGGTATACCATACAAGGTTAAAACCTTTACTAAAGCTCTTCTATCAACAGAATCGAACGCTTGCTCATAATCTATAAAACTGAGCACCAAAGGTGTTTGAAAACTTAGGCACTTCTCAATTATTAACCTAAGAGTGAAAATTTGGTCAACACATCCTCTACCTTTTCTAAAACCGCACTGCTCTTCTCTTAAAACTTTGTCTACGGCATCTCTCAGTCTAAAAAGTATCATATTACTAAGCAATTTGCTACCTACAGAGACCAGACTAATGCCTCGATAATTACCACACTCACTTTTATCACCTTTCTTATAAAGTGGGTTAATTAAGGTTTTCCTAAAATCGTTAGGTACTTCCCCTTTTTCAAAAATCATATTCATAATTTTCAATAACTTATTTCTAACCTCAGAGCCACCATATTTAAGAAACTCATTTACTACCCTATCAGCACCTGGAGCCTTATTTTTCTTTAATCCTTTTAGTACTGTTGCTAATTGCTCCTCACAAAACAAATCGTCCTTCACATCCAAGGTATCACAAACTTTTCCATTTTCCTCTATATTTTTTCCTGCAACTCTATCTCGGTTAAACAAGTTCTCAAAATGTTCGGCCCATCTCGCTATAGCTTTTTCCTTATCGCTAATTGCCACCCCATTCCTATCTTTAACTGGGACAAGTCCGGATTGACAACTACCTCTCAATTTATTAACATGCCAGTACAACATTTTACTATTATGCCGTCTAGCTGCATCTTCTAATGCAAGTTAATGGTATATTATTTTTCTACTGTCGTACAGCTTCGACAATTTGTGATCATTCGCAAGCTGAGATCCAACTTTATCCATCTAACGATTTATATTACTAAAATTTCCTTTATATTTTCTTTGGATGGAATAATACATTGAAAAGGCATGACAAAAAGGAAACATTTTCTTTTTTTTAAAGTAAGCCTACATCATGTTATCAAATAATATGAATATATTTTCATTCCAATGCAAGCTACCATGGCTACTTGTCACAAAATCGGGTGTTTTAGAGGGACCGTAACACTTGAAAAATAAAACTTATCCCTCAAGTAAACTTCTCAAAAATCATAACTGTTGGCTACCTGATTTCATTTCCTCCAGCGGTAGGATGAGCAACTTCAATCAAATCGTTCCCACCTATGGACATATAGAGTTTGTCTGACTCCGGGGGTGGTCGCAAGAATGATATGTCCTGATCTGATAAAATCTCAAGGCCTCGGTGGAAGTGACTGACAAAAACACTACTGTCCTGCAAGAAATTAGAGAGTGATTATACATCTGAGAGGATTGTAGTTTATGAAACGTTTAACAAAAATATTCGGAAAACAATTTAATGCAAGCACTTTCTCACTAATAACAATCAACTTTTGTTGCAAATTCGTCATAAAAACATATTTTGAGGATGACTGACCTCTCTATTGAACCTATTGCACTTGACACCTATTGAAATTAAGAACGATTTGGCAATAAACATTTCGTTTTTTCTTCTTACAAATCGCTCTTAAATATTGGCAGGGTTAAGCAGATGTGCAATCTTGGTCAAACTGAGCAATTGGCACTGTCAGGCGTGAGATAGCATGCTGAAATGCACATTATCAATTTGGTGTATGCATATACACAAAATATATAATGACAAAGAGAGATCAAGATTCTTTTCGTTTCTTGTCAAGAACCGTAGATTGTCAATATTTCTTAATTCCGATTAACAGTAATTGAAATTTTTCAACCACAAAAATCGCTCTAAAAATTTGACCAAACGACACTTGGCTGAATACTATATAACTGCAAGAAATTCATTTCAACTGTGAACTAAAATATATGTGCATTAACACATTGTACAAAGATCGGCGGCAACAATGTCGACTAATCTTTTAGCGGCATTGATATCAAAATTTAGAAAAATTCCACTTCTACATGATAATACCTGACTTAAAAAAATATGTTTATACTTGATATGGTCTAAGAGGTAATCAACAAAGACGAGACACATGTTGAATGAAACACGTATTGGAAGATAATTCGTTAGAAAAACTTCAGTATTAGTGTAAGTGCAAATGAATATTTTTAATTCCAAAGCTATAGCTTGATGCTTTTAATTGTCTTCAAAGTGGCTATTTGCCAATCACTTCATTTAGGGGCGTAGCTACGGTAATTTATTGGGGGGGAGGGGGGGGGGCAAGAGGGGGTGCTATTGAAGTAGTTGCTATTCAAGCGGTAGTGAAGAAAAGTAACTATTTAACAAACACACTTTTTGGTGAATTCGATAACATTAAGCAATACACTGTAAACAATAAACACACATTAAACAATAATACTTATAAGTGCTGGTGCTTGGCTTTTATAAAAATTGTCAGCAATAAGCTGCAGCAGACGACAGTAGTACAGCGTAAATAAGCTTTCGGGTGGGCGAAGGTAAATGTCATATACCCTTGGCTTTTTTCCAGCCAGATTCACCACTAATGATGCAGTATATATCCCCCCTTCCACTTCCCCCAATCCCCACGCCCAGCACAAGATGCTCAGTCTCATAATTCAGCCAAGCGCCATTCTAATAGCCCCGGGTATCAAGCTATTAATTTGCTCGTAATTTTGAATGGATTTTGACTCTGTAAGATTTCATTTGGTGTACTAAACTTTTAATATACGTGATTTATTGAAAAATTATTCATGATTTTTGATTAAATTGATTTGTTTGTGGGTTCGTCAAATTACATTAATAAATAGCATTGATATCAGCGGACTACATAAAGGCGAAACAAAATCACAGACAGCGCAATAGCGCTGTCTAAGTAAAGATATAGGATAAGTCAAAGTATTACCACAGATTGTGCAACATTATATTGTGACATATTCCCCACTTTTAAATAGCTACCATATTTCAAATTTGAAAAGTATTTAAAAATGAAGTTAGAATTATTAACTTATTCGTTGGGTATTGTTTGACAACGAATATCCAGAAAATCTGAACAATTCTTGGTATCATTGCGGCAAAAATCTTAAATTTAATTTAAAATTGCCAGGAATTCTAATTGGAAGGAAAAATTGGCTCCTAGAGTTTGAAAATTACCTCCTCCTTTGTATCTTTGTTAAAAAAAAACGAATTTTATAAGAATTACATAAGAGTTTTTCTTGTGTAAATCAGGGTATGGCTGGTATACATTTCCGGAGGGGGGTTACACTGAATATCGTTGTGGTGTCTATGATTCCCTTCAAAAGCAAAGCTCGGTCTCCTAGTGCTGCATGATATAACTGATAACAAGAAAAAAAGAGAATTGGTTGGTACTGCTTATGAATGCACACAAAATTTCTAAATTGTAAGAAAAATATACACATTTTGTTTAAATTCACTTTATTCTATTCTCAGCAGACATTTTATACCGCGTGCTGATACAGAGATAAATGTCCAAGAATTAGCACTGACTTTGTGTCAAATACAACTAATTAGATTATAATTCTTAGGAAATTTATGACAATTCTTTTTAGAGCCGGTCAAAAGTAGCAATTAGTAATTTAACATTAGCGGGAAGCCAGTATGCAATATGCATATGAATAAAGGCAGTTCTGTAATTATAGATCACAATTTCAATACGAAACATAAGGAATAGGACATTATCAGCACTTATTAGGCATTTCAATAACAAATAACTAAATACTGGAAATAAAAATTAAAACAATTTATGATTCCTAGAGCGGTCTCTCTACCAAATTTCATGATCAAACTACAACCGATTTGACCAATCTAGTTATAGACCGAATATCATTATAAAAAGCACTAAGTCTAATTTTCATTTCCATTTTGGAAATTATATTCACAGTATATCTACCTTCTTATTCTTTAATGATTCCATTTCTGTCTTATTTGCAGATGTTAAGGGTTTATTCATTTCCTCTTTTGAAAGTTTTTAAACAAGAAAACCTAATCTTGAACTGATAGATTTTAGGAAGCAAAAGCCCCTTAAATATTAGGGCAAAAATCGACCTGAGCAAATGTGGGGAAACAGAAAGCATAGAACTTTTATAAATTTTTCTATTGACTAGGCTCACATTTTACTTGCTGTTAATGTTTAAAAGGCAGTATATGTGGAAAAATATTAATGTGGAACATATTATGAAGTTTAATAGACCCCTATTTATCTCGTTTTACTTGTTTTAAAAGTGAGTATAGATTAATTAAAAAAAAAAATCTGCTCAAAGTAAAGAGCAAATTTGACAAATAAAACGAACAACAGTTTTAAAGCTACTTAATACATTATAGTTTTTCTTCAAAGTTTTTTGAGTTTCTATAATGCATAATAGTCTTTTTCAAAGGAGGGCAAGGGGGCATTTGAATCCAGATTTACACTAGATATTGTCAATGACTTTTTCAGTTCCAAAGCAATTCATAATGCCAGCACGGTGTCTTCTGCACCTTAAAATAAGTGAAAGCCTTTCAAGTCTGTGTATACGAGAAACACTTCAAATAGAAGACCGTGTATTCCTCGCCAGATTGCTTGAACCTTGTCCTGGTCCATCTATTTATTGTTACCAAACAGATTAAGCATAATAAAAACAAAACAAAAAAACTGCCAACTCAAAAAGAAGTTTTGAACACTCGTTTTAAACATAGGAATAGCCTCAAGGGTAACTATATACGATCACAATTTGATCAATATATCTCACATACAACAATTCAAAATTTAAACACAAGATACCAACATAAAAAATTGCTAAAAATGATGACTTTTCAAAACAGGTCAAAGCTTGTATAATTTTCATTACCTGGTGCCTGATATTTTCTGCTATATCCTGAAGTTGCAAATCTGGAGGACACCAGGTTTTCGTCTCTATTTCCACATTTTCCTCTATCTGAGAATTTGAATTATTCAAATTTTGTTTGCTCTTTTCTTCGCAATACATGTAAATAAATCTATAATGAAAAGAAAAATATGCGTTGACAGGGAATAGTATGTAAGTGAATACATATACGTGAAACAAGGAAATAGCCCCCTCCCCAGAATTTTTTTTTTTTAGTAAACTATATGAACTAACAAAACTAAAAATTTGGAAGATGACGGACTAGGATGTCTTTTTTTGTCTTGCTCTTAGCACTATCCTCTCGCCGTTTTGGACTGTGTATACCTTTCAGATTGGAATGTAAAATATAGTTCACTCTCGGTAAAGAGCGGGATGTGCGGTACCAAAAACACTCCTTCTGCTATGAAAGAACTTGCTAATTTCTATAAAAAAAGGGGATAATTCAAAAACAAATTATCTCTATTCAAAAGCCAAATATATAAAGAGCATAAAAAAGCAAGAGAGAAAATTGAAAAATGATATAAATTCCAAGTACTAATTGGTATCCTAATGAACAACTATGTGATAAAAAAAATGTTCTTCAGATTTTATAGCGTTGCCGACTGTCTTGGAGCATAGCTTGCATGCTTTTCTGTTGAATAAAATTAGGTTCAGAATCCATTTTTTTTTTTTACTTTTTGCTATTTGCAGTTGATTGTCATTTTATATTGTGTCTTTATTAGCTCAAGAGGTTAGGAGTAAAATTTTAAGCATGGTTTTGGGTATTGTTTAATTTACAGACCTTTGTATCAAGTCACGGGAATTGTGCAGAATTTTGTAGTATATAAATAGTGTTAACAATGAAATAAAGAAAAAAAAGAAATAGGTATATTCAGTACAATTTAGATATGAAGATTCCTATTGATGAGCAAGTAGAGAGGGCGAACAACTTTCATTTTTAAGTAACCGAGAAAATATATTTTGTATAAATTTACTTAAATAAAAGGTAAATCACAATCACACAGACACATTCAAATCAACTCAACTTAACCCAACCAAAAAGGCGATTATAAGTTTTTTTTTTTTTTTTAGCAAATACTCTATGCCCTCTTTTCTTGCTCACAGAATTAGTTGAAAATTAGAGCTTTTGATACTTGTGTTGCATTTTGCACACACCAAAATCTCCCTTTTACACAGAAATGCTTCTCAAAAACAATAAGAACTCGAGTCATATTTTCAGTTTTTCAAAATTCATTTCAAGTCTGATATCACTTTTTTTCAGGACCAAGCGACAGCGGGAGTTCGTAAAAACAAGCAGAAATCAGGCAAATTGCACGAAAATTACACAAATAATTAAATTTTCAATAGGGCACACGGCGCAAAACTCCATCCCTTGTAGAGATACTACTACTACTACTAACAACTCACCGCAGCACCAAGCCACCTGAGACCAACACAGCTACTCACGCTCCTCCTCCATCCTAATCTATTCAAAACATCCATCTTTACACCCTCTTGGGAAGTTCCTAGTTCTCTTAAATCTTTCCTTACGATATTCTCCCATCCCAACCACGGACGACATGCTTTCCGTTTAGACCTAGACGGTTGACCGAAAAGGACAATCGTTAGCAATCAGTCATCCTTCATCCACAGAATGTGCCCAAGCTACCTCAATCTTTTTCTCATTATATCCCTAGAAACGAGATTGAACCACACTTTTCGTACAGCCTACTGTTTGGAATTCGGCCAGTAAGTCGAGTACCCCAAACAATCCGTAGGCAATGTCTCTGGAAAAGATTCAGGTCATCGAATCTACCTGATACCTAATTTTCCTTGCACAGATACATGATCCAAATCGTCGTTTCAAAAAAACTTAATGCATAGTTTACTGGTTTTTTTTTTTTTCTGGAAAGGCAACTTGTAGGTCCTTATTTTAGGAAAAAGATATATAACAGACACTATTATCATTCAGCTATTCAGTGAAACCCTTTACGCCTCATAATTTTTCTAAAATGACACCAAAACTTCAATCAATCAACCTCTTATCTTGGCTCTCAAAGGACACCATAACGACGGCCTTAGGCACCGAAAGAAATCACTAGAGTAACTACTTCAAAGAAACCTTGTCCAATTTCGACGAATGTTAGCAACAGTCAAACAACCACAGATATAGAATAATCTCAATACTTCCTATGGTAAGCTCAAACCAATTGGAAAACGATCACCAGCCTGAAAATCAGTAAGTTGACTTGAAAAATATTATTATTTGTCATTTTTAGTCTTATTTGTCAAGTATAAAAAACTTCGCTGACTGTTTTCAGTTCTTCTTGATATTCATCAAAATGTTTCTTTCTTGAAAAACCACATCACATTAAAAAACGTAAAAAACACAACCTGGTCTGTTCTAAAACCACCCAAGCTTGTTAGAACTAATTACAACAATGCATTTTGCACAGCAAAAATCCTATTAGAATTTCAATTATACCCACTACACCGTATTAACCCGGTGTCTGATATATCTTTTCATTGTAATTATAATAAAATAGCCTACAATCTATTCAACGTAAAATAGCCTATTCAGGCTAGCAACGATTTCAAGTGATAATTTTCTGCATGGTAACACTCTACACGTCTTATTACAGACACTTGTATACACACACCTTTTGTCGTGAATAGGAGCTGAAACAACAACGTCCCCCAGTCTTATATGCCTTTGACTATCTGTGTAATGAGGAACACCTCCTGCAACACCAACTAAAAATACATGCTCAACAGCTTGAAACGTACCTAAAAAAAAAATATAGAATATACATTGTGAGCAGGAGGGGAAGAGAACCATGCCATAATAGTAAACTTTAACGTATTCCATTATCATAGAAAATAATATGCCAAGGCACAACACATTTCAAGAACATTTACATATATTATATCGAGATAAAAATAATGCAGTTCAAAATTCAAAATGGTGTCTTTGTTTTCTCACCTATAATATGGATGATTGACAAAAAGAACAACAGAAGGGTAAATTTTAGAAAGGTAGTAGGTATAGAGGTTTTTAGCTACCTTGATGAAAAAGCAAAAAGAATAAATAAAAATAAAAAGCGAATACTACTTAACCTATTGTAACATGCACTAAACTATTTAACCCAACTGTAAAAGAGAGCTTTAATCTCGATAAAGGGTTTAAATTCTTCACCAGTGGAAAAATACACATACGACTGTACTTCAATTTATGTGGATAAATTGTCATAGCGTACCCATCATCTACAGACATAAAACTAGTCATTATAAAAACCTTTTCTTCTTCAGATAGATCACTCCTGTCATTAGACTATAATGACTGTAGTTCATGGGAAAACTATCGAAAAAATTCAGTTTTTTGATAAAAGTAAAGAGCAGGATTCAAAATTAAAACGCAAAGAAACTACTCCAGGCAAGGAGAATGATATAATCTCGGATTTTTCTCACATTTTGTAGTAGATTTTACGATTTACTCAAAACACAGGAAACTGCACTGCGGTTGGGATTTCGAATTTATCAGTCTTTCCAAAGAGAAAAAAAAAATGAGAGAAAGGTATGCAAGCGATTGGTTTTTTACATAACAAATTTTCCGAAAACATGAATAAAATACTATTTACAATTTATTTGGTATTCTGATTAATGTCAATAAATATTTGAACAGAAGTAGAAAAGAATAACTCATATCATAAATTTTAGAAAATTTCAAAAACCCCAAATATGCTTTCTTAGGATTGGGCATTCAAATTCGATATTTGTCCGGTGTTTCCAGTTAAATACACAATCTATTGCAAGTAGCAAGGAAATTTCTAAGTGTTACATCCTACTCTATGCATTGGGTAACTTCTTCGCGTTTTAGGTTCGATTCCCCATCTTTTATTTTCATTAATAAAAAAAGAGAAGATTATTCTCTAAAAAAGTTTCCAAAGAGCTATATTAAAATCAAAGACGAGCAGGAATAAAATCATCTGATAACTCAAAACGAACAGAAATTAAAATGAATAATTGAGTCAAACTTGAAACAAACAATTGTTATCACAAACAGTAGTACGGCCCATAGTCCTTCTAAATACCAGACTGGCATTTGCGCTAAAACAAATCTTAACTTTTTTTTTTATATATATATCATTCAGATATCGAAAATTACTGGGACATCAAGGAATGAATAGGATTATGTATTAAACAATCAGCCAGCGTTCACTATTTTTTTTTTCAGTAGTCTAGGCCATTATGGTAATTTTATACCTTTTTTGTTGTTGTCCTTGTTGTTGATGGTTTGGCAAATGAAAACAGCACGGTAGAAAAGTTTTTTTTCCTCAAGTAAGGATAAGGACGATTTACGAAAGAAAATAAAAATGCCTGTAAATTTGGGTTGGTGTTATATCCCAATTTTGTATTAAATAGTTATGTCGGCAGTTCAGTTCTGAAACAATAAAGTGATGTTATAAAACAATATTCCTTATTTTGTAGTCAATAGGTTTCATTAAAATTGAGACAAATTTAATGCATAGCGTTACTAAGTCTACCTGTCGTGTCTTTCAGTCAGGAGATCGAATGGAAACTTCCAATGAAGGTTATCTTTGGAGGGAGACGAGACTAAGGAGACTTCAGTTTCTGTTTATTAGGGACGGGGCAAAAATTTTTTCTCCGATCGCTACAAAAGAGCATACAACCCTTTTTTTTATACCAGTTGTCCAACAGACTCTACTGCAAGTTGTACTCACAGGACGAGATTAGCATCGACTGTCAAAATGTTTTGGAGTCAGAGACGACAAAAACATATCCTACAAAAATTCATTCGACTAGGCTTTTTTTTACTTCTTAATTTTATGATTTTCCTTCCTCAACTAATATAAATGATTTTAGGAAACACAAAGAAAAAACGAATAATAAAATATAAAGACAAACATTTAAAAAAACCAACAGTGAGGAAACAACTGCAAGTAAATTTTCTCAGGGTCCGAGCAAAAGATGAGGTTAATTTACCTGCTATATTACAGAAATAGAGAACAACCACAAAATGTTACACAAATAATACTAGTATACTTACCTAACAATCTCGTGGTTGTGTTACCAGCAACTATCATAGCCTCTCTGGTATTTCCAACAGATGGTAGCTTAGTTGCAACAACTCTATGATTTCCAATTGTACCTAAACTGTAGACGTTACTTTCACCTAGAAGAAAGCAAAGAAAACTGTTCAGCCATAAAAATCTATTTATTATCTAAACTGAGCTCCTTAAATAGAAAAAAAAAAAACACTTCATTTAGGAATTCTCAATGGACGTTCAAAATCAAAAAATTTAGAAGGGGCAAAAATATTTTCAAAATCAAGGGAAAGGGGGCAAAATTTGTCATTTTTTCAAGGAAAATACCAAAACGAGACATTAATCGATAAAAATCCACCCCCCCCCCCTCAACGCATTTTCAAAATTCAGGGGATGGGGAAACAAAAAATAAATCCATTGACGCTACGAGTTGTACAAAGCGCCACAAAAAGGACACAAAAACCGTTCTGGAAACTAGTGAAAGTAAGCGTCATTCATTCAGTAACAAGCTAAAAATTATCAGTATTATTTTTGTCCTTGAGCTAAAATTTTGATTGTTATCTGTTTATCATTTTTTGATTTGCCAAATGTTTTATGTACTTTTTTATCTATTTCTTGACAGCTCTGTAAGTGAGTACGGATTTGCTCGGATTTGAGGATATACCTGGGGTTTTTACGAACTAATCAAACTAACTTCGATTTAATAGACTCTGTGTGAAAAACTTGAAGATTTCTTTAAGGAACAATGTAAGAAGGATGCGAAGTAAAATCTATATTTAATGGCCGATTCTAGCAAAAAAATCACGTTAAATTCTATATTTATTTCGCCTAAATTGGACAGAGATCTTTTTATACGGTTTATTGTGTACATTTTTAAAAGCTATAAAAAGAACAGAAATCAATTTTAACAAAACGAAGTTTTCTGATGGAAATAAAGAACGAAGTTGAAACTTAAAAGGAACAAAAATTACTTCTGCACAATCTATGTAGCATATTTTTTAAAAAAAAAAAAAAATCAAATTAACTGTTTCCTGATATTTCCCAATATTGTTGGAATTCTGAAAAATTTGCGCTTTACTGAAAACTAAACTTGGTTGTGTTTTAAGAGCATTAAAACTGTACAAGAAAATTCATTGATTTCATGGCCGCTGAAGTACTATTGAAAACTTTCTAAATTATCGTTTCATTTTCTGCAGGCTACTCAATTATTTTCTGCTCTTAATTCTGTTTTGCTTCGTCGGTTTTGTGCTTTCAATAAAGCACTAGTTTTTCAGAATTCTACCAATATAGGGAAATATCAGGAGCCACATAATTTGAAATTTCTTTTTTAAACATTCTACTGCGGAGCAGTCATTTTTTTTTCGTTTCAGGTTTCAACTTTACGCTTTGCTTTCATCACAAAAACTTTTTTTTAATTAATATTTTTAGGAACAAATCCGCCAGTGTAGGTCACCATGGCCTCTAAAAGTGGGAAGCTAGGTAATATAGCTTTTGGGTGGTTTTAAACTTACTGGATATCTTAAACTTTTCCCTCGAAAGAATTCCGATCCTATTCAGGCTGAATTCTTGTTTCATGGCAAAAAAACGTGTTAAAAAGGCGAAAATTGTCACTTACTGTGACGCAATCTCTTCTAGCACTCTAACATTTAATTTCTATGTGAATCGGCCCTCTCCCAATATCCAATTGGGTCAAAACATTACTACTCTGGGTCAAAATATTACAAAACAAACAAATAAATATGCATCCATGGCCATCATGAATTTGAAACCTCTGGTATAGGGTTCTTGGATATTATGTATTTGATGAAAGGGGGCCATTCCCTCTTTGGCTGTATATTTACCCTGTTCTAATATTGTGCAAATGTTCTTGTACTAATAACTGTCGGTGGATAAGTTTAAACTTAATACGTTTGAGATATTTGGAATAACAACATGCAGCATATTTTTTAATGTGTATTCTCACTATTAAAATGTTTTTAGAGTTTCAGAAGCTGTTGGCATGTTTTTTCAAAGAAAAGTAAGAGCTACATTAAACCAAAAATGAGCACAAAAAAAGTCAATCAATTTTCCAAGCGTAAAACTACCACAAATTACCCTCAATAAACAAATGAAATCCAAAACGAACAGAAATTACAATAAATAACCGATTCAAACTCATAACGAGCAGAAACTAACATAAGTAGGGCTGACGCCCCCTATCCCTGCTGAAGACCAAACATAATTTGCATTATACTGAAAACAATCCTTATTTAGAGATGAATGTTTCTATTTCCCATAGTATATATATATATATATATATATATATATATATATATATATATATATATATATATATATATATATATATATATATATAAACAAAAACAAAAAACGATCATAACCAAGATTACTTGAAAAATCAAAACAAAAAACAATGAATGTGAATTGACAGTTTAATGTACATATACTGATATGTATTCCTTAAAGTCTTAAGAATTTAGCTATATTAATGTTAAAAAAGTGAAAATATTTAAAATACATTTTGTTCCTCTTTACTTTTCATTGAAAAACTTATTTGGTATAAAAGATTTTTTTAAGATAATTTCTGTTGTTTTTTTTCTATAAGAATCCATAGTGTAGCTTACTATTTATATGTTGGATAAAATGTTTCAACAATTTTCAATAACATACACATTGAAAATCTGAACATATATAGTATTGTTTAATTTAGTATTAATACCTCCTTAAGTTTTCCTCAAAAATAAGACTTATTACCATTCCAAAAACATTGTATCTATGCTCTTTTGATAACCTGGATGCACTTACGCTCTTTTGATTTAGTTCAATTGTAAGAGCAGAAGTAGTAATAGAAGTAGCCTTCGAAATTTCAACTTAATACCCTCAGTAGTTCTTGAGATCAGTCGTGCAGAGACGTCTTATTGGCAATCAGCATACACACATTGCGTTTTGAATTAGTTTTAAAGCAACATAAACTTTCTGTGAAAGTTTTTATTTTATACCCTATTCTAGGGTAAACCCTTTGAACCCTACATCCAAACACAAGTAATAGTAGGAGCAATAGGAGTAGTATTAGTGATAACAGTAGTAGCATTACTTGTAAGCAGTAATGGTATTCACAATGTTCCTTTTTAGTCTAGTGCCGCATCGCCTTCTCATGCCGTGATCGTTTCAACTTAATACTTTAAGCTGTTTCTGAGACGATGTGTCTGTTGATAACCTGCATGCGCAGAATGTGTTTTGATTTAGCCCAGCATCCCCTCAAAAGTCCCTGGAAGTCCTGAAGTTAATGCCATTAGCCTTAGTAATATTACTACCAACAGCAGTAGTAGTAGTAGTAGTACCACTACTAGTAGCAGTAGTATGCACAAAGTGAATTTTTATTTGCTCAACATACCCCTAAGCATGCTCCGAAAGTTCCAACCTAATCCTCTAAGCTGTTCTTGATATAGGCTGATACTGCCATTTGACAACCTGCATACATACAGCGTGTTTCAATTTAGTTTAACATACTGCCTAACATTGGGGTATGAAAATGTCTTCTTAATACTCTTAGTCCTGAGCAGTATGCATGTTTTGTTGGCTCAACAACCCCTTTAACATGCACTGAAAGTTTCAACTAAATACTCTAAGCTGTTCCTGAGATATAGCTGTTACTGTCTTTTAATAACTTACATCCACATAGCGTGTTTCAATATGCTTCACAATCCTTTTCAACATTCCCTGAAAGTTTCACTGTAACACCCTTAACTTCAGTAGCACTATTAGTAGCCATCGTAGTAGTAGCTGTAGCAGTAGAGGTCGTAGTTGTAGTAGCAATTGTAGCAGCAGCAGTAGTATTAGTATGCATATTTTGCATTTCGCCTACTTCAACATCCCCCTTAACATGTCCTGAAAGTTTCAGCTTATTACCCTAGACCATTCCTGGGATACTGTTGATACACCCTTTGGACAGCCTGCTTGTAGAGAGCGCTTTTATTTAGTTCCACATTCCCGTAAACACTCCCTGAAAGTTTCAAATTTCTACCCTTAGCCCCGGTAGTTGTAGTCGTAGTAATAATAGTAATAGTAACAGTAATAGTAGAAGCAGTAGCAACAGTATTGACAGAGCGCCTTTTGGGCAGTTTAACGTCCCCTTCAACAAGCTGTGAAAGCTTCAACTTAATACTTTAAGCTATTCCTGAGAAATTGTTCATAAATCCTTTTGGCAACCTGAATACTCACAGCGTGTTTTTATTTGCTTCAACAACCCCCTAAATATTCAATAAAAGTTTCACCTTAATGCCCTTAACCCTAGCAGAACTAGTATTCATAGCAGTCGTAATGGTAGCAGTAGTGGTAACATACACATAGTGCCTTCTAACTAGTTAGAAATCACCCTTAACATACCCTTGGTCAATTGATCATCTCCCTCAACATTCCCTTAAAGTTCCAGCTTAATACTCTCAGTCATTCCTCGCCCTTGAAAACCTGTATGCACACAACATGTCTTGATTTAGTTAGACACTCCCCTCAACATTCTCTGAAAGCTTTACTTGAACACATTAGGTCTTTTTAAACACCAAAGGGCAAACATGCCTTCTTTCCCAATAACAAATATTATATATAAACGATGGGCAATTGCGAAAATGTGGTGTAGATAATTTCGGAGACCACACTGCCTTTCCATGACGATAAATAAAAGTTCAAATAGGGATAAAATCCTTTTAATAGACAGTGTTTTTTATAACAGTGATAGAAATTCAAAAAATTACCAGATATTTCGGTCACATATACAGTGACCGTCATCAGTAGTATCGTCATCAGTAGTTTTACTACTGATGACGGTCACTGTATATGTGACCGAAATATCTGGTAATTTTGTGAATTTCTATCACTGTTATAAAAAACACTGTCTATTAAAAGGATTTTATCCCTATTTGAACTTTTATTTATTGAAAATGTGGTGGGTTGACATCCCTAGAGACAAAGTTACTGGACCTATGCTGGACACAATGACAAATTCAAATTTTGATTGGATGTATTTGGAGAATGATTGGGCTTGGGAGGGGGCTGTTTATCCTCCAGTTACTTTTGACTCTTAAAAAGGACACTAGAAATTTTACCTTCCAATCGAATGAGCTACTTTAAAAGTTTCTGTGATATTGCTTATATACTCTTTTGAAAACCTGCCTACATATAGCTTTTTCGTTTAATTGAAACTCCCCTAGGCGTTCCCTAAAAGTTTCCCTTTAACACCTTTAGCCTCATTAGTTAAAGTAACCGTAGCAGTAGTATGCACATAGTGCCTCTTGGTTAGTTCTACATCCGCCAAAACATACCCCGAAAGCTCCAACTTGATATTATAAGCCGTTTCTGAGATATTGCTGTTACACCCCTTCGACAATCTACATGCTCATAGTTCGTTTTGATTTAGTTCAACGTCTACCTAAACATTCTTTGAAAGCTTCAGCATAATAACCTTAGCTTGCGTAGTAGTAATAGTTGTTGTAGTAGTAGCAT
Organism: Artemia sp. Qi Xiang Cuo; assembly: GCF_049724085.1. Taxonomy (NCBI): domain Eukaryota; kingdom Metazoa; phylum Arthropoda; class Branchiopoda; order Anostraca; family Artemiidae; genus Artemia; species Artemia sp. Qi Xiang Cuo. The sequence continues at coordinate 38,903,967 of NC_142802.1, forward strand.
TAGTAACAGTATACATATAGCACCTTTGGCTTTCTTCGACATACCCCTCAACACACCCTGAAAGTTTCAACCTAATGCTATAATCTGTTCCCGAAGCATTGCTGATACGTCCTCTTGACAACCTGTATGCACATGATGTGTTTTGATTTAGTTCAGCACTAATTCAAAATTCCCCAAAATTTTCACTTCAATATCCTTAGCTTTAGTTGCAGCAATAGTAGTAGCAGTAGTAGGATTAGCAGTAGTAATAGCTGTGATAGTATGCAAATATTGCCTTTTGGTCAGTACACACCCCATAACCAGTCCTGTAAGTTTCTACTTCACACATCAAGCCGTTCCTAAAATATTGCAGATACGCCCTTTTGACAACCTTCATGCAGATGGCATTTAGTGATTCAGTTCAACTTCCCTCCTCAATATTTCCTGAAAATTTCACCTTCAAACCCTTAGGCACAATTATAATCGTAGTCACAGTAGTAGTAGAAGTACTGGTAGTGCTAGTTGTAGGAATAGTAGTATTATGTAATAGCATTAACAGTAATAGCACTAATACTAGTAGCCGCAGTAGCATTAGTATATTGCCTTTTGGTCAGTTGAGCATCCCCTCGTCAAGCCTTGGAAGTTTCAACGTAATACAATTAGCTGTTGCTATGACATTGCCGATTTGCCCTTTTGATAACCTGTATAGTCATAGTTTCAATTTAGTTTAACTTCTCCATCAACAATTCCTGATATTTGCATCTTAATATTTTTAGGCTCAGTATTAGTTGCAATAGAAGTATAGTTGGAGTAGTAGTAGTACTAACAGCAGCAGTAGTAATAGTAGTAGTATTAGTAGTAGCGTGCACGTATTTCCTTTTGTTCAATTCCTGAGACACGCCCTTTTGACAGCTTGCATGCACATAGTGTGTTTTGATTTAGTCAAATCCTGCAATTATTCCCTTTTTGCTCAAGTAGTTCTTTCTTGGGCCTTATCCGCAGCTATCTTCTGAAAACAACAGCTGCAACAGAGCTCGGCTCACTACCCTAAATACTATCACATTTTTCTTGTGCTTACATAGCTCCCGTTTGGTTCTTGCGTTAGTTGTCTAAATATCTTATGTTTCAGACAGCTGTTTGCAAACACTTCACAGAATCCAAACTTGGACCATTAAAGCCACGGTTCCTGAGGCGCTTAGTCTTTAACCACGGACGCCTACGGAGAATTTTAGATCTCCCATATACTGACAAGGTGTCAAATAAAGAGGCCAGAAAGCGACGGTTTCTGGAATCCAGCGCAGCAAATATCCCAAGGAAGCACCGGCTCACTCGGTTTGGGAAAATCTGCCGGATACCCAAAGAATATTTTACGAAAAAGTTATTAGTCTGTATGGCGCTGCCCTTAAAGAAACACCCAAGCAAAAAAATTACTAACCATGATCATGACTTATCTGGAGCCCCTTTGTGGCTTTCGCCGACGTGAGAGAGGATGGGATTCGTTGTGGCAGATTATAATCCAAAGACAACAAAAGTCTGTCAACTCCTAGGTACCAGAGAGAGCAGATGGAGCGTGTGTCCAGCTGCAAGTAACCAAAAGAGTCGCTACGATTCTGACTTACCAACTGTATTAAATCTAACAAAAGTTTCAAGGTCATCTATCATGGCATCGACAGCCAGCTTTTCACAATATTTTGCTGTAATGATTGCAACAGTTGGCTGTTGAGATTTGATTATTCTTGGCATCTGTCGAACAATCTGAAACACAATATATGATGTTTATTTTTTATTTTTGTCAGTTTGGTATGTTTCTTCTCTGCTCTCCTACTGTTTAATTTATCAACGGAAGACAACAATTTTGCTATCGCTCCATAGTTGAGATTCAGTTCTATCCATTTACCACATTAAATTTTAGAATTCTGGTGTGCAGGGGTTTTAAACTGAAAATACTTCGAGTATTAGTTGAAAATTGTTGAAAAAGGGACAATTTTCATATTTTTTAGACAATTTCAGGTCTTCCTACAAGAAAAATTCTAAGTAATATCAAAATCGTGCCAAGGTGAGCGGATAGATCTGAGACCAATGAATCCAATGTTATAAGCATCTTGCCATTTTGGAGCAATTCACAGTTACATGCTTGTCGCAAAATCTCTTGTTTTAGAGGAACATAAACCTTAAGTGATTAATTATTAATAAATAATATTTATAGGGATTTACTTGTGGCACCTCTTGAACAGCCTAAAAGATGACATATCGTCTTTTTTGTATATTCAAAGGCTTAATTATTAATAAATAAGGTTGGGGAGGTAATGTGTATAAAACAATAACGAGAACAGACCTCACTGAGGTCTTTACAGACACAGTGAGTGTTACTAATTTTTGGTGGTTGTTATGTATTTTATGCTATCTTGTTTTGTTTTGTTTAATACATTTCTCTCTCTCTCTCTCTCTCTCTCTCTCTCTCTCTCTCTCTCTCTCTCTCTCTCTCTCTCTCTCTCTCTCTCTCTCTCTCTCTCTCTCTCTCCCTCTCTCTCTCTCGCTCTCTCTAATAAATAATTAAAATACTTACGATAATGATGTAAAAAAAAAAACAAGCAAAATTATAAGATGCCAAAGAAAAGTTGTACGTGAATTTTTGCAAACTAATCAAACAGAAGCGGCTCATGAAACTATGATCAACTGGGTTTTAATTTAACCTGAGGATAAATAAGAATGTCAATCGAGTTTTATTCGTTTGCTCAATAAGCCATACTTATTGAGCGGGAAAGCCTTTTATTTCACAGATAATTTTGAAGACCTCAACCAACTATTCAAGTACGCTTGTCGTTTCCAAAGTAAGCTCCTGGGAAACTCTAGGAATCTTGGCCTACGGAACGATCCGTAAGACCTCACTCGAGACACAAGTAATCTGGAGCAAAAAGCCGTGTAGCCTACTTCACGGTCCTCTAGCCCCCCTTTCCAACTCCCAACAAAATTTATGATTTTCTTGGCACAAAGAATGATCTTTGAAAGTATCAAACTAATCGGACATTAACGATTTGACATGCCCCATGTTCTATTTTAAAATCTACAAGTAAAAAATCAGTAAATTTTATCATTTACCGCCCGTGCCCCAGGGGCTATGGAGGCCACGCCATCCCCAGAGGCATATTTGTTGAGCCTTTCAGACAATTATACACAAAATTGTTATCTTAAAATTCTGATCAGATGTCTCGGGGGGGGGGGGGTATTACATCTGATCAGATGTCGTGGCAGACAATTACAAAAAAACATAAGGGGGAGGGGAACTGACTAAAATATTAAAAACATAGAAAAAGTGTTAAGATTTTTTAAGGAGGGGGTGCACAGCCATGAAGGCCCCCATTCATGTGTGACTGATCGGGGGATATCGTAAATTTTTAGGTAAATGTAAAGGAACTGTTACGAAAGGCAAGAGGAAAGGATAGACATTAGAAACAAAGGAGGAGATCGAGAAAAGCGATCAAAGTAAACTACCCAAACGACGAAAAATCAAATAAAAAATTAGAGAAAAACATAAAAGTATCGAGATATATAGTAAAAAAAAAGATAATAAAAAAAAATAATACTGATTGGTGGGATAGAACGCACCGTCGCCATATTCACAGTCGCTGAGGTTGATCTTAGATGGCTTCAGAATAGGAACTTAAGTGGAACAAGATATAGTTTTCGACAAACACCAGTTTTGAGTGCTATGAATAGATCAACTTAGTTGCTGAGCATAGATTTTGAAGCAACAATTAGTACTAAATAAAATGCAATAAAAACAAATTTGCTGGTAGCTTTCGAAAATGTAGGTGAAGACTAAGCTTTTCTTTGTATTATTAAATTAAATTATTTCATGGTCTTTTTAAAAAAAATTTTATTCTTCCAGATTTTAATTTCAAGGAAGTAATGAATTATTTTTTCCTGTTTTTTCTGGTTATACTTTCTTTTGTTGTCTCTGACTTTTTTTTTATTCCGCTGAAATTTTTCAATTAGTGGGCAATGCATTAAAATTGCCATTATACTTTAACTTAAAGCGATATTACTTAGTGCAAGACTAATTTCATATTTACTCTAACTAATCTAAGTTACGACGATTTTTCTAAGATTGCTGTGTAGTGCAAAGGAACTTCTTTTTAATTTTACCTTGGCTGGATGAAATAAATCGTCCACAATGTAAATCTGCAAATCAGAAGATTATCATTTAACAAAATTAAACCTGGAAAAAAAACACTAAGATCGACAATGCGTAAAATATAAAGCGTCATTTTCTCTAAAGAATAACGAAAATAATATTAAACAGTTGACCATCTTCGGTTTAGCCCTATGAGTGGAAAAATAGTTTGGTAACTGATGGGCCAATTCTACACCAAGTAAGGCGTATTGTGTGCTCTTGAACCTATTTCAAACTTGGATGTTTTCTAATGCTTCAAAAAAAGGCATTTTAAAAGATCTGGACGCACAAGTATACTACCCATAAAGGCATATTTATCCCATGCTGTAATTTTTTCTTTCAATTATTAGAACAATACATATACTTGCAGAAAAAAGCTTAAATCCTAATTTCATTCATGTTTCTCAACCAGTAAAGAAACAAGGAAGGCTTGAGAAGCCTTACACTAAAATATATGAAAATATATACTAGAGATTTCAGAAGGTGGGGGGAGGGATGAGGGGACAACCTGAAAGCGGAACTACTTATTTATATGAAAAATGAGTCACACACCTAGTTCGAAAGTGCTTAGCAGTACTTGAGTATGCATAAAAAAAAATCGGACTATATTTTGGAGACTATATTTTCGACTCATGGGCCACACGAAGGTAATTTTATTTTACCCCATTTTAAATCATATTTACATGAATAAACACACTTTTGCATCAAAAATTGTTAAAGCTACTACAGAATCATTAAATATGTATTTTAACGTTTATTTGCACAAGAAACGGATGATGGGACCCATCGCGTACTCATATTACCCATCGCGTGATGCTGTGATCTCAAAAGAAAGGAGATTCAAAGGAAATTCTCCCCGAAAAACTCCCCCTCCGCGAAAAAATCCCCGGAAAATTCTGCGTCACAGAAAATTCCCTCCCCCCGTGCATTAATATCCCCCCCTCTCAACGACTCTATTCATTGGGAAATCGAGTTTCCAAAAATTGAAAAATACATTTTCAAATGTTATACTTTCCACAACAGAGCTAATCCCAGACTGATTAAAGTTCAGATTCATTTTAATGTGGATACCCCCCCCCCCCTCCCCTCTCTCCAACCATTCACCCTGGAAAATTTTCCTCACATGTAAAATAACAACTTTAATTTAAATTCGAGGGTATATATGAAAAATTAGGTTGAATACAAAATTATCAAAACTGTTGAATACCAAATTCAGAGAATTTATTGAAAAAGAGATTTTACAATTTATGAAAGGTACTACATGATAGGATTCATAACTAACTAGCCCGTTAATTGAATATCCAGAAAATGTTAATAATTTGGCCGGAAGGAAATGCCATTTATTTGTGTTGAGGGGTCTCTAACTTCAGTCAGCTCAAAAAGAACTGAAAGGACCCAGGAGGGGGAGGGGGATTTTAGAAATTAATACAGGAGAAAAGCAACAAATTAAGAAGTTTCAGGAGACATAGCCACGCATATAGAATTAATTTCTGGGGAGAGGAGGTATTTTAAAAAGAAACATGTGAATTACACTGAAAATAAAAGAAATTATCCATTAAAGACTCTAGGAGACGTCCCAGACCCTCTGGACTTGGAGTTACCGGTATCCAGGAGAAAAGTCACACCTTGTTCAAAAATACTTTACAGTACTTGATAACGCGCATAACTTTCTTTGAAGAAAAAACAAGGATGCTGACTCCAAAACGGGTACTTGGAGAAATCTGGAGAAGGTAAACAGGAAGAGTGAACGACAGTAAAGGATGAGTCACCCCCAGGAGATAAGAACCATTGGCACGGACTCTCAAATCTGATGCAGCATCTTTTACCTTTTTCCTTTACCAATCAACTGTTCCTGCATAAATACCTGAAGCTGACACCAAAATCCTTATTGGCTCAAACCCTATCTCTCCATTGCAGACAAGGCAATTTGCTTCTCAGCCAACCTAAGGTATATTTTATATTTAATGGACGAGATCGATCAACTGGACAGCTTCATACCTAGGTAGTATTATTAGTGAAGAACTAAACACGGTGGGTGCACTGAAGATGTTAAAAGTAGAATGACCGAGGCCCAGGGTGTTTTTTTCACAGTTGAAAAAAGTTTAGAAGAATAGGAAGATAAGTCTGCAAACCAAGATTAGAATATTGGAAGCTACAGTGCTGACAGTGGTCAAGTATGGTTCTGAAGCATGGGCGCTTCAAAAACGGAAGAGGAGTTGCTACATGTTCGCCAGAGAAATTGCTCACGGATTGTTCTGGGTACCCCACTGACTGACCGTATCTCAAATAGTAAGCTGTAAAGAAAATGTGGTTCAGTCCCGCTTTCTTGGGCTATAATGAGAGCAAAGATGAGATGGCTAGGACACGTCCTGCAAATGAAGGATGACGGATTACCAAAGTTTATCCTTGTCGGGCAACCTTCTAGGGCCAAAAGAAAAGCGGCTCGTCCCAGAATGGGGTGGGACCAGGGCCGGATCGACTAAGTGTAGGGCCCTATTGGATTTTTTTTGCGGGCCCCCCTCTAAATATTATATAAATATATATATATATATATTATATATATATATATATATATATATATATATATATATATATATATATATATATATATATATATATATATATATATATATATATGTATTGCATTTTCCTGTAACCCTCAGCATAGCTTCTTGTGTTTCACAATGGTTATTTCATGAGATGTATTGGGTTACAAGCGATGTAATAATTTGAAAGATGTGAAAGGTATACTTTAACATCTCCATTTGGGGTCTAAACAGTAATCTGTACCATACGAATACAGTTCAAAATCGCTCTCAGAAATCTGAGATGAATATGCCACTAAATTGATTCTGTGATAATTTTATCCTGCTGTTTTGAAGCTTAAAACATTACGACTATTTTTTGTTGGATCATAGCTTGCGTTGAATAAAGTTAAAGCAAAACAAGAGTTCCAGTTTCGTATTTGTTTGTGACACTCTTTAGAAAGCAAGTGATGTCCTATAGCAGGCCAAACAAATTCATTTAAAAAATTGTTGATGCAGTATTGCAATTCAACTAAGCAGGCAGATGTCCCCAAGTTACTCATCTTTGTTGGCTACTTTTGCTGCGAGATAATGGAGGACTCACAGCAAATACATATAGAGTTGAAGGGCCCCAGTGACTTGTAAATAACACTTGCGTAGCTTACGGCATCTTTATAGGTTTTTACTAGGTTTTACACCACCGTTAGTTAGCATCGAAGATTGTGATGGGCCTGTTCTTCTAACATAATATTTTTTTCTCTGCACTTTCATTTTTGACTTGTTCTGATTCTTGTTGTCCTTTAACAGCACAGTTTCTTATTCTTCACTGTCATTTTTGACACTTTCTGATACTCGCTTTAGCGTGTCTGCTAACCATACAATTTGATCTTCCCTTTCACTTTTGACACGTTCTGTTGCATGTAATTCTCGCTGCTGATTATCTTCTAACAGCAAATTTCTTTGTTCTCGCGGTCGTATGTCTTCTAACCTCTCATTTCTCTGTTCTTCATTTTCATTTTGATTCGTTCCGATTCTCATTGTCATATCTCTTGAAACTGCATATTTTGTTTGTTCTTCACTTTCAGTTTTGTTTTGTTGTGATTCTCGCTGCCATTTATCTTTTAACTGCGTATTTCTAAGTTCTCAATTTCGTTTTTGACTTGTTCTAACTGTCGGTTTCGCTAATATTCTAACTACATATCTCTTTGATCTTTATTTTCGTTTATCGTTGCTTCGGACATTTTTCAGTGCCTTTTGCCTTAGCTGCTTGGATTGGTCTTGTCACTTTTCATGATCTAGGTTGTTCATTATCACTCGTCACACATTAACATTTTTTAGGTCGTTCTCTGGATCTTTCCTCATTTGATGGTCCAGTTTGTTCATTTTGAGCTTAAGGTTTTGTCCTCTTTTCTTCTTTGTGCTCATTTTGTGCTTACATTTATTTACGTTTGTGTAACTAGATGTTATGAAAATGCCTTTTGAAATTTACATCAGAGAATATGGGCACGTGAATGTACATATTTCTAAATTTTTGTCCTGCAAATGCGTCTAAAACGGTTTTAAATCTATTTTCCTTGTGTCTTCACTTTTAATCAACATAATTGCTTAACTATTTAGTCTGTCCTGATTATTGTTGATATCAGGTGTTTTTTTTTTATTGGTTTTGGCCTGGAAAATGATCTCTCTCCAGAAGCAACGCTTAATGAAATTGTTAAAAGCATTTCACAATTTCGAAAATAATTGTTCACTTTGATGGCATCGCGGGGCCCAATTGGGCCCAATCCCTCCAGTCGCCCTTAATCCGGCCCTGGGTGGGACGATGTCGTAAGGAAACATTTAAGGGAAATAGAAACTTCTTGAGAGGGTGTAAAGATGGAGGCTTTGAATAGATTGGAATGAAGGAGAAGCGTACATAGCTGTGTTGGCCTCATGCAGCTTAGTACTGAAGAAAGTTGTTAGTAGTAGTAGCAGTAGTGGTCGAGTTGAAATAAACACTCTCCATACATAAGCTAAACTTTGTAATACGTACTCATTATTTTGTTTCCTTCTCATGCAAGGCGTTGCTGCAGTTCTTACCCATATTCCCAGCATATATAAGGGCACGCTATTAATTTCTAAAAAGTTATATCAAAACGGCCTCTTTTTGAAAGACTCATGCGAGTACGAGAAACCCAGGGGCCACGAATAATTGAGTGATCTGTGCCTCTTTTGATCTCTAAGAAACATTGGCTGTGTACAATTTACTTACTTTCAAGGAAAAGTAATACAGCTACCTTAATATTAGCTTCATTTTTGGTCATTCTCGTAAAGTTATCACCACCGATTGTCTTCACTCTTCTTTTGTTTTGTAATGATGCCAACAGCTCCACAATTCTTCTGGGATCGGATCTTGTTTGACTTAAATAAAAAAGAGTAAAAGAGCAAAATTGCTTAAGGACAAAAAAGACTCAAAGAGTCTTAAATAAAATAGTCAAATAAAACCATACTAAAATTCCGATCGTCTCTATAGTCCATTTCTACTTGCAGACTTTAATCAGAAATTTTCATACGGAAAATACTATTTTGCCTCAATCGCGAAAATACACTGAGCAAATTTTGGCATAAACCGAAAACTAATTTCTAAGACCGGTAAAAGGAGACTCTAAATGAACTAAACAGAATTTCTAAGACACTCCAATGAACAAAAATGCTGGTATAAAAAAATCTATAAAACACACACAAATATGATTTTTAAACGAATCATTTTTTCTGATCTTACCCACAAGGACTATATTTCCAGAACCTTTGAATAATATTTTCTGTTTGATGTGCACAGGAAATTCAAATATAAATATTCAAATATAAAACAAATTTAAAGCCCGATCGATTCTTAATGCTGTAAAGTAAAAATAAAACGTTACACGAGTCTTAAAACTACTCACTATGACTACTTTAAACGGTTCGTTGTAACGAACTGCAAGTAAGGAGCGACGCGGGTCAATAGTAACCGAAACTCTAAAAAACAGAATTTTGATGTCAATAGATATATATCTAAAATCGGCTAATTGTACTGATTCCAAAATTATAATACTCATTAAGCTTAATGTTACCCATCAAAAACTGCGAGCCTGAGAAAATTTGCCTGATTTTCAAAAAAGGGACGAAACACCCCTTAAAGACCAAATAATCTCAATGGAAATCACACCATCAGATCCCACGTATCAGAGAGCCTTACTGTAGAGGTTTCAAGCCCCTATCTGCAAAAACGTGGAATTTTGTATTTTTTGCCAGAAGAAAGATCACGGATGCGTGTTTATTTGTTTTTTTTTTCCAGGAGCAATCATAACAAAACAATGGTCCTAGAACACCGGGAGAGGGCTCATTTGAACGGAAATTAAAAGTTCTAGCGCCCTTTTTAAGTAACCAAAAAGATTAGATGTAACTAGCCCCTCTCCCACTCCCCTTTCCCCCCAAGATCATCCGATCAAAATTTTTACATAGCCATTTCGTTTAGCATAGTTGAAAGGTCTAAAACTATGCCTTTAGGGGAAAACATGACCCCCAAAGCCCCCGGGGAAGGTCATTAAGTTATAAATTTTGCCCATTGTTTATGTATAGTATTTGTTATTGGGAAGTTTGCATACATTTTTGGGTGAAGGTGGTGGTGAAGTTTCTGCTGGGGGGGGGATTTTCCACGGGAAAAGTTTTCCATGGGGAGGGAAGTTTCAGGGGGGTGAAGTTTTCAGGGGAAATTTTACACTGGTGGAATATGCCAGAATTCCTATACGAAATTCCCTTTATTTGCCTTGCTTTCTCTTTCACGATGCAATTTCATGTGTAGAGATGTCAAGGGTAATTGTCCGAAGTAAATTTTCACTTTAATTTGAATTGTCTAGAGAATCTTTCCGTGTAGAGGGGAAATTTTTCCGTGGATGCGGAGCCAGATTTCTGGGCATTATCTGAAAAAACATCGGACATCAAATTTAAAAAACAACAACAAGTTTTTAACTGAAAGTAAAGGGCAACCCTCGCTTGCCCTTTCAAGCTTATTGTCTTTCTTGGCAGGCGAAAGGCGAATAGTGTTTGTTTTCTTTTTTAATAAATGTATATCTCTATCTCAAAACATGAAAAGTTAAAACGAACAGATTTTATTACGTATATGAAGGGGGTTGCTCCCTCCTCAACACCTCATTCTTTACGCTAACATCTGAATTTTGTTCCAATTCTGTAATAACGACTCATAAAACACAAGGCTCATTTAATTAGAACGATTAGAAGATTTCAGAAACAATGATTTCGGAAGATTCAGCAAGCATGCAGTGTTACGATAGAGCGACTTGAATTTCAATCCTCCTTCTCCAGAAGAGAATTCCATAGCCGCTGCACTATAGTAACTGTTGATAAAAGATGTATTATCATGTTTATCATTGTAATGCGTTTGGTTAGAAACCACACGGGTTATTTTTTTATTGTGTCTTATAGTAACATTTTGGGTTACTACGAGCCGTGGTTCATCCTTGATTAGATTACAATGATTGGAAAATGTCTTGCCATTGGGGCTCCAGTCTCAATTCTCAGGAATGGCAGTCTGGTGGACCATTAAAAAGTACAGAATCCAAAATAGCTATAAGATTCACAGAGGATGAAGTAGTAATACCGAGTGAGTTGAACTTCAATCCTCCATCTCCACAGAAGAGTCCCATAGCCATTGTATTATAGTAACTACTGATAAATGATGTATTATTGTATTTAATGTTATGATATGTTTGGATATAATCCATGCGGGTTATCTTTTATTATGTCTTATAGTAAAATTTTGCGTCACCACGAGCAGTGGTTCATTCTTTAGTAAGCTATAGCTCAGCTATCCCTACAACCACAATGGTACTGGAAGAAAACAAGCATTTTTATTTTATATAGAGGCCGCATCGTTTTTATTTAAAATTATGGTTGTAACCTATAATTTTGACGTCAGTCGTATACAGTTTTTTGTCAAAAAATTAAAGCTATTTTAAATATTGTGTTTTGTTAATTACAAAAGCTCTCTATGATGTTCCAGTGCCCACTAGCAGTGAAAAAAAAAGCCACATAAGTGCTTCCCATTCAAAAAAGTAATTTTCCAAGTTTCATGGATGGGATTTTCGGCCATAAATATTCCAATGATGTACTTTTAATTTCGATCTGATTTGGCTTCCAAATAATTAAATTTGGGTTACTATTGGCTGAGGTTCGCCCTTTTTTTGGTTGTATCTACCGCTGCAACCACGATGCTCGAGCAAATATGACGTGGTTTGTTGACAACAAAATCTGATCACTGAAGCGAATACGCTGTTGCTCAATCGTGTAAACGGTCGTGACTATATTGTCAGACATATGAAGCAGGATAGTGAGCTGAGGGGACCGATAAGGAGAATAGTAATAACTGGTAATTGAAGACTTTGAATGAAGCTTGTCGAAATGTACGATTATTGTGTAGCCATTAACATACCGGGATCATGTGGCTTCCTTTTAATCTTGGTCTATCGTCGATTAATTACAAAAATGTGGTGTCTGAGAAGAGATTCCCTAGTGCTTGCTCAAGATTAGGGAGGCTGCTTAATAGACACCTAAAGAAGGACCGATAAATGTTGTACGGTGATTTTAATTGCAACACGTCTTCATCTAGCGGTTTCTTTGCTATCTTATTCTCCTGTCTCCCAGATTCTGCCCAAATTGTGCTTAAGTCAGAAAGCTTTACATTTATCAACAGTGCAACCCTCTCAACCTAAGAGCTAGACCCTTTCTTAAGAAACATGCCCCTTACCTAACTGTTTTGGTTGATTTTGAATCAGCTGTAGTGATGACTTAGGAAGAAAACTTACGATAACTTGCTCAAAATTGAGCCCCTCTCCTCATCTTATTGGTATGTTAAAGCAGACTGGAAAAAGGTAAAAAGGATGTGTTCCGGGAAGCGCTTGATGGCGCTCTGATGAAAATCACGGCGCCACTTCATTTACTAGCCCATAGTGCATATCATGATCTTGTTACTCTGAAAATCTTCACAGAAGAATTATTACTGCCTCAAATATGCCGAAGTGCAAAGTGAACTTAGACAAAGAATTGGAATTGGGACCCAAAAACCAGGCTGGAGTAATCCTCATGTCAAAGGAGAGAATGAAAAAGCCAAGTTTTGGTATAAAATATGGCTAGATTGTGATAGGCCACCAACAGACGAAGGTTTTAAGTGTTATCGCAACTCGAAGAAGCGGTTTAAAAAAGCTTCAGGTTCTGATTTTTCGCAACTTATGTCGAGTGTCAATATAACCTGGGTAATCTTTGGAGAATCTTGCAGAAAAACAAAGTTTGCATTTTGTTCATTATCAGTTGATGTATGAAGATGTATTTGCCTTTTCTTTTCCTTTTCTTTTCACTAGTCGGCTTTTTTTCGTTTTAGTAAATAGGCATATATATAGTATAGCCTATAACCTTAACAACAAGGGAGGGGGAGGGGGAATTGTCTAAACGTGAGGCTGTGGACGTAGTTTTGTTCTTAAATAGTTATTTATCCTTCTATCTACAAAAATGAAAATCGAATAAGAAGCGACAAACTCTAAGAATCACAGGAGTATCAAACTATTTTTTCATGTTTTAAGTTGGAATTTTTTTTATTTTCAATTAAATTCTTTAATTTTTTCCTTAAAAGACTCCATGCTTAAACAAGGGCATAATTAAGCTTAAACACTGGATTTTCCCCAAAATCCCGCACATTCAACAGCGCTTTACATAAAAATTCATTTCCAGGGTAGTAAAGACAGGTACTGTAGATGAGAGCAGACTACACAGTCTCCTGATGGAGAGTTATGGCAACAAATCACGTTTTGACACGAGAATTTAAGTCTGTTAATAACGTGCAATAGCATTCCTTAACGCACACTTTAAATAATTTACATTTGCTATTTTTGTGGAATTACAGAAGAAGAAAAGAGAATCCTTAAG